>NC_088782.1:900000-1185000 GCF_958450345.1 Calliphora vicina
ATTTAGTTTCATAATGTGTATTTATTGTTTTAAACTAAAGTTATGCTGACAGTTTTCATACAAAAATTATTTTAATAGATAACCTAACAAATAACTAGACATTGTGAAAATGGAGCTTAGTGTTATTTCTTATAGAAGTTTAAAAGTTTCCATTATTTTGTCAATGTTGAGAAGTACATATAGCCGCATCCTATAAATGTATTTTTGTTAAAATATAATTTTGAAATTTACTATATTTTAATTTATGTTACAAATGTAATATATATTTGGCAAAAGAAACCGGTAATTACGGAATATTTTTTCAACCAATTTTACAATTTAAAAACGGAATCCTTGCCAGCATCACTAGTGATATAACTACACCATTTTAAGTTGAAATTGCGAAAATACCAATTGATATTGAGAGAATTCAAATTGAAATTCAGAAACCCAATTTAATATTGAGAAAAATCCTAACCTATACTAATATTAGTTTTTAATTTCTCTATTTCAATTAGATTTTTCTCAATATTAATTTGCTATTCTCAATATCAAATTGGATTTCTGAATTTAAGTTTTTTTTTCTCAATTTCAACTTGAAAAGGTGTAGTGATTGGTATTGTAGAGATTTGTCAATTGAAGCTTTTGCAATGAAAACCCCTGATAAATGCGCCAGTCAAAGTCAAGTTGAGCAACTACATGATGGTAATTAGTGGAAAATGTATGCTTTAATGAGCAACTAGTTCCATGGACTGCAGGGGTTATGTAAAAAGTATCTTATGTAAACACACATAACCACCGTATCTGTGTAATGAAAGATACACAGATTTCCAAACTCTTCTTTACAACGAAATGTTGCATGCTGAAATATATGGCTGTATGTATGTCAGTATAATAAGAGTGTGTTTGCAATTTGTTAACAACAAATATCAACAACATTTTATGTTATACGTTGTTTATTTATTGTTTATATTATTATTGTTGTTGTTGTTTCTTTGTATGCCTCTGTTTGTTGGATTTTAGATTTCGGCAATAAAACCGTTATGCGGCTGTAAGTAAGTGCATTGTCCTTTTTTGGCATTTCAGATCCCTTTAGGTCATTGATTACATTTATTTAAAACAAAAACAGAAAAAGATAAACATTCATTCATTAATATTTAAATACATTTAATGTTATAAAACTCTGCTAGCTGGCCTTTTTATTGTCTTTTAAAGCGACAGCAGCATAACAAAACGACAATGGTAGAGTAACAGCAGTTGCTGGCAACAGTGTAATAACAGGAAACGGAAATTGAAATTAATACGTGTGCGAGCAGTGCATCTATGTGTATGTGTGTGAGCGTCTGATTGTGTAAATAAGAACTGTACAACTGTAGGTGACACACATATGTATGTATATAGGACGATGAGTAGTTTTAGCTCCTGTTTAATTTATTAAAAATGTATGTGGAACATTTTATTAAATTGTTTTATTTTGCCTCCAGGGCTTGATGTCACACAAGGATACAAATAACCAACAACAACAACAACAAAATACCTGGGTCTACCTAAGCCTTTTGTAGAACGTAGAGAATTTGCTTTGAAATGTTTATTTTCTTAAATGGGAATTGAAAATTCTGACAATGGTTTAGAATACAAATATGGAAATGAAAATAACTTTTGATTGAGGTTATCGAGATAGTTGTTATTTTATGATACTATGCGATACATTTCGGGGTATCTTCTACAGTCTTAATGATTACAAGGCGAAATGAAAGTTAACGAATGGACAAACAAAACATCTGAAGGATTTATATTGACAGTTTATATTTCAACAAAAACAAAATGTTGATGTAGTTTACAATTACAATTCATTATAAATGCCTGTCTAATTAAGCAATTGAATCGTTTATTTCAAAAACCAGTCAAGCAACAAAAAAGCCAAAATTGCGTTATTGGACGATTACTGTTTTGTAAAGATAAATGTAAAAAAAAAAGATTTACAAGCTCTATTGGTTGAATATGAAGAGTTTTATGGGAATATTTTTCAATGGCCTACAACGGAAGCAGAATGCACTGTAGATTGTATGATGACGAATAGTTATTTAAAATTGTGTTAAATTCTTTAAAATGTTCATTGTCATTTTACTTTTAAAGTTCCTAATAAACTTAGAATTTTTCGTAGGAAATTTTCGATAATGATGGTTGTTTGTTTCAGAAACCAGTCAAGTGCAAACTTTATATTATTTTTTTGAAATATATGTTAATATAGATAAAAAAATGTTATTATTATCAAACTTTCATAGAAAAAAATATAAATTTTGTAAAAGTAAGGAACTAAGATTTCTTTGATTTACTCAAAATCAATAATTTGTTGCTTGACTGGATTTTGAAATAAACAATTCAATTAAAAATACCATCAATGAATAAATATGATCTGGGAATTATTAGAGATTAAAGCGTTTAATATAGATTTAATATAAAAATAAATATGAAATACTTTTGTTTAATTTTGTTATTAAAACTTATTGTGCATTTGATTTATTTTGAAAATCTTTTAAAATATCTTTCGCAATGCGTACATAGTCGATTCATGGATCTTTCATTGGTTCTATGCAATAATTCAGATGAAGAGCCGCATGTTTAAATACTCGGGTGATTTTCAATGACACGTTAACTCTTTGCGGTTGGGTGGTCAGTTTACTAACCACATTTTCTATAGTCTTTAAAACATAGTTTATTGTCATCTATTGCCAGTTTGCTAAACAATTATATTGTTTGAAGTCATCGTTTATGATTTTTTGCAAAACTTTGAAGTCAGGGTGCTCTGGTTAGATAAATATATTAATTTAAAAATGTTGTAAAAAAAAGTTTTTTAAGAGACTTTCACGGATTCAATAAAAAAAGCACAGAGTGTTTATTGTTCATCGAATTCAGTGCTACTTTGATATTTCGGTTTTTTGGTCAGAAATTTAGTCAAAAATATTCGATTTCAAAAAAATTTATACGAAACAAAAGTTTTTATCATAGTTATTTTTAATGCCAACCACCGCGGTGGTTAGTAAACTAAACACTTCACTCCACAAAAAAACCTTTGAATGGGGTCGTTTTTTATGTTTTGATTTATTTTTCCTTACATTTTTGTATAATAAACTAATTTTGATTAAAGTAAAAATTTAATTATTTTGATTTTAAACTTATACACAAAAAAGCGCGGCTCAAAGAGTTAATGTAAAAGTCAAGCATGTTTCACCTAAATCGAACCATTGATCCCTATGCTAAACAAACTACTTATTTGTCATGTATTTTTTTGCTAGGATGTATTTGATTTGAAGGAGTTTAAATTGCAAGCTTTGGTCGTCCTTTAGTTCGTGTTGGAATGTTGAAATAAAAATTGCGAATATTCTTGTATATTTAATGTTATTAATTTATTTATTAATTGCTTTGCGAAAGATTACTACACACATTTAATTTATTACACATATTTTTGCGCTTTTAAAATAAGATAAATATAAAGAATCCGAATACTATTTCAATTATTATGAATTAAGGGTTAGTTCTTTAATAAATGATTTTCGACTAAAGCTGGGTGCCGCCATCATGTTTTTTTTTTTTTTTTTTTGATGACCAAACAATTTATGTAAATTAAATATATTTCAATCAGACAAAAAATATCACTGAAACATTAACATACATGTAAATGTTTTGTACATAAATGTAGAGATGTCTAGTTAATTATTTTCAACCATTTTTTATTATTATAAAACCGTGATTAAAATTTAAAATCATTTAAGCAAAAAAAAAAGAACTTAAAAGTATTCAAGTGTTTAAACATTTATTAATACTTTTGATGTAAAATAGCTCAAATACTTTGATCAGGCCATTATTTACACCTTATTATTGCTTTTTTCTTTCTCTCTGATATTTTGCGTATTCTTAAAGGGTTTGAAAAGCCTCTTAAAAGTCATAAAACATTTTACGATTTATTGAAACAATTTAAGGTGATTGATTTTTAACTTGAAATAAAAAAAGAACTTAAAACAGACGACAATAACTCATAACATGACTTTACAAACTAGTCTTTTTGTTTGTTTGTTGAATTTTAGGCCCAGTTTTTTATGGCTGTAAAAGTATTTAGCACAAACATTCATTTAGATTCTTGCAATGATTTCGAAAATAAAATTGTACAAAAAATTGTTTTGTTGAAACTAATTCCGTGTAAAAAAATTTTATAAAGCCTAAAAAATATGTCTGTGGAGATTATTTAAGGCATGATACTGTGATTTATTATCCACTTGAAATTTGAGTGTCTGTTTCTTTTTATATTTTGTTTATTTTTTTCTTTTTTATTTTTCGAATGGAAACAATTTATGAAAAACAAATTTAGTTTTAGGCTTCTTAAGGGTCTTCTCTGGAGGATTGTTTATGAAATAATGCGCTACAATGAGTGTAATGTGTTTTATTTAAAGTTTAGGTTTTATATTGTAAAAAAAGCATGATTTTATTGGGCTTAGTTTAGTTTAGCTTTTAGTTTGGCACGTTTGTACAATATAAATTTATTCAAAGTATTGGCCATTGTTAGCTATGACCTTTTCCCATCGTTCTGGCAACATTTGGATACTGAGCCAAAAGAACTGCTCATTTTTTGAAGCCAACAACGAATCAAGCCAATATAGGATACTCTGTTCCAAATTGAAGCGTACCCTAGAAAGAGCGTTCTGCATCTATCGAAACAAATAGAAGTCGGGCGGGGCACGGTCTGAACTATAAAGCGGGAGTCCGTAATATTCGTGATGGAATATTACAGGTTCATGTCTAGCTGCATATTCTGGGCATTTCTAGGTCAATGCTCACTTCAAACGAATCAGTTGCGTTCGGTACAGATTCCCTTTTTTTTTAGAAAATTTCAAGATTTTTGTTCGATTTGGAGAATTCTGTCCCATGAGTACTGGATTAGGGTAAGACAAAGGATTAATGAATGGTTTTGGTGACTCCTGTAAATTTTTTGTGAGTAGGAGAGGTCCACTCGATTTTAAGTTTATTTAAAATACACTGTGAGCTAAATTTTTGGGTCATCTTCTTTGGCTCCTCATTTGCATAGTGCCCACTTAAAGTCGTTGGCAAAGCTTTTAAATTCTGAAAGATAAAACTTTGTTTTTCACACTATATTTTTTTGCGCAAGTGTGTGCAAGCATTTTAAAATGTGTTTAACCAAGTTTTTTTTTAATTTTTTTGTGGGATTATATTTCTGAATGCCGATGTCTCAAATTTCAAATTCCGGCAACGTTGTGGGTTCTTTTCAAACAAAAACAAAAATCGAAGAGCCACAAACCAACCAAATCTGTTTAAAATAAATATTTTAAACCCGGTTTTTTTTTTGCTTTAATTTTTGTTGTTAGTTTTCATCTGGTTTATTGTTGTTGCTACGTATTTAAATCATCATTCATGAACGGATTGTGTTGTTGGCGGTGGTGTGCGTTGTCAGTTAAACAAAAATCTCCAACAAAACTTTATAGTTTTTGTATTATTTTTTTTTTGGTATTTTATATTTGTGAAGTATTTATTCGTATTTCTTTAACGTTTTATAAAACCGAAAAGAAAAAAATAGTTTTTTCTTTAATAACAAAAAAATGCCGCATTTTGGGTGTTGCGGTTAAAGACATGTTTATGGTTTTATTTATTTTGTGGCTCCCTCCCTCTATTGATCGATCGGGTCAGGCATTCGATGCTATTGTATGCAAAATTTTGTTTGTTAAGTCGTTTTTTCTCCATCTCCCTCTCTCTTTCACTGCTCGTAATCATCTTGTGTTTATTGCCACAAGAATATTATTTGTTTTCATCTGTTATTTATTAAAAGGATATTCAGAGAAATAAAAACCAAATATATTTATGCGTTAAATTAAAACCTTCATAAAAAATTCTCGTTTGCTGGTTATTTTAACCATCATATGCGGTTCACAATATTTTATGGTCGCCTTGCAATAAAAAAATAAAACAAACTTTTTTATCATCGTTAAATTCAAATAGTTATGTTGGGAAAAAGGCTTAGCATTTGGAAATGAATGTATTCCAAACCAAACCACAAAAAAAAATTAAACATTAGCTGAAACAATTGTTGAATAAATAATAAACTAGAACTTAAATGAAGTTGCTAAACATTTTTTAATGAATTTTTTCTTTTTTTTTTATTTGCAGGTAAATTAATCAACCAACTACTTTTAACAAAATGTTGATTGGAACAATTTACAATTTATATGCTTAACAAGTAAGAAACTCAATCGACTGTTCAATTTTAATGTTTAATAAAGGTATTTCTTTTTTACAAAACTATTCGTTATACAAAAAACTAAGTTATTGCTAATCGCAATTTTAAATTACGCCCCAGCATGGGCGTAGATGTATCAGTGCACAGTAAGGCCAAAATAAATGGAAATAAATATGTAAATTCTTTAAAAATAATATACATATTTGTTAAACAAATGTGTCAAAATTCTTCCCTCAATTGGCTAAATTGATCTTCCATTTCAAATTCATATTGTCCATGTAACAAAAAAACAAGTAAGAGAGGTATATTCGGCTGTGTCGAATCTTATATACCATTCACCAAATTATACTTTAAAATAAATTTGATTAAATATTTTTAGGAAAACAATTTTTTGTTTCGCAATAGCTTTTTTAATTTTTTTTTTAAATTTCTTTTTTAATTTTCAATTTTTTTTTTTTTGAAATGAATTTATGAAAAAAAAATTTTTTTGATGAAAAAAAAAATCTGGTTAAAAAATATTTCTCTCGATTTTGACCCAACTTGCTATAGCCCTACATACTTTGAAATATCTTTTATTATACATATGTAGATCCATATTGTTTATATTAATGACTTAGTAATCCAGATATTGATCAAAAATAGGCCAAAAATCGAGATTGTCCCGACATATTGATGTATGAATCATGTGTGTAAGTTATTTGGGGGCTATTTGTATATACCCTTGCCACTCATGGTGAAGGGTATAAAATATTTTCCCGAAATTGACCCATTGTTAGTCCGATGTAGTCATGGCTATTTGCTTATATCTCAGCTATTTGTGGGTCGAACAAGTACTATACCTGAAATATTGATGTACGATTCATGTTTGTGAGTAATTTAAGGGATTAGGAAAGTTGATTTCAACAGACAGACGGACATGGCTATATCGTCTCCTCTATGTATAACGATACAGAATACTTTACAAACGGAATGATAAACATACTATTTGTAGCCTTACTATTCAAAATCAGATGGCGAAGGTATAAACAATATTCAGAATCGGATGAAACAATTGGCAAATATTTTACAAGTCTGATAAGCCCTACTTTGTGATACCTCAGGGATCTGTGGTTTGAGTTGTCAAAATTTAAATATGTATATGAAATATGTTCATATGATTGATTCTGTCCCACTGTGCACTGTACAACGTGTTACAATTTCAATTATTCATAAAATCTTTGCAAAAACTGGAGAATTTCAACTTAAAACTTTCTAATATTTGAGTTTTATTTAAACAAAATATTTTAAAATTTTTATACAAAGATATCAAACATTTCTTTTATAAATCTGTACGTAGAATGTGTCAAAGAAAATTTGTATTCACTGGCCGTTTAGTGACACTTTAGTGTTGAAACGAAAAAAACAGAAAAAACAAAAACCGTCTCTCTGTCTATCTGCATTTATCTTTTATTGACAATCAATGTAAATTGAATTGTTGTTTTACTTTTATTTAAATTGAATTTCAAATTAGCATTTTTAACGGCATTGAAACACAAACACACACAAATTTTGTTTAAAAAAACACAGTTTTCCCCTCTTTCAACTTTAATTTGCTTTAAATTGTTTGAAATATTTGTTTATTATTATTTTTGGCTACCGGTTTGTATAAATTAAAAATAAATTTTGTTTTATTTGTTTAAAAAAAAAATGCTTAAAACTTATATTTAAATAAATATGAATGTGTCCCCATATAAATTGCTTAAATTTCTTTCAAAAACAATTAAATGATTTTAATTAAATGATTAGGAAATTTCATAAATTATAAACATATTTGTGTAATTATCACTGAAATCATAAAATATTAATTAATTAATTAAAATCATATATAACTTTTTTAAGAAACATAAAAAAACACCATTTTTCAGCTTAAATTTATTATAACAATTGTTAATAATCATTAAAGAAAACTTCAGACTCCACTCCCCTGCTAATCACCAAAAATAAAATGATTTTTCCTAAAATAAACGTAAGCTAGTGTTTGTGTTTTTGTTAATCTTTCCAATATGTTAGAGACTGAGTATGTGTGTGGGCGTAAGTTTATTTGAAACTCATTTAGGAAAAGTAGAAAAGAAAAACAAAACAAAACTTTTAGCCAACTTAGAAGTGAAAACGACAACAAAAAAGCCTTTTTTCCTGAGGCAAAACACTAAAGAAAACAATAACCTACCAACACAGCCAGCCATTTAAAGAATTTCTAAGAAAATATTAGAAGAAAAAAATTTAATAAAATCATTAATAATGTTTAAGAACTGAAGAAAATGTAGAAAATCACTTGGAAAAGTATTAGAAAAACACAGAAAACAAGTAAAAACTGAAAGTTAAAAACAGCAACATCTACAAATTAAGTCAAAAAGTTTACAATAGATTTGTTGTTACTTAACGTTTTTTTGAGGAAGAAACAACAACAATAAAAGCAGGAAACGGAAATGATGATTATGTTTTGATTTGACAGCTAGAAAAATTAGTGTTTGTATCTGTGTTGGATATGGGAGAGCACTTCAAATCAACAAATTCTAGATGATATTTTGGCAGAAGGATTTTTAAGGGTTTATTTAACAACCCATCACATATTGGAAGCAAATAACAAATATTAGGTGAATGACTTAAAATTGAGGAATTTTTTCAAACTTTAGATTTTATTTTGAAACATTTGTACAATATAAATTATTCAAAGTATTGGCCATTGTTAGCTATGACCTTTTACCATCTTTCTGGCAACATATGGATACCGAGCCAAGAAAACTGCTCATATTTTATGGTCAAGAACGAATCAAGCCCATATCGGATACTCTGTTCCAAAAGTTATGCGTGTCCCAGAAAGATCGTTCTGCATCGATCGAAACAAATAGTAGTCTGGACTAAAGGCGGATGAGGCGAAATTTATCAACTACTTCTTTCTAAATAGGCTGGTCTGGGCGTAATTTGTCTTCCTTGTTAAAATCACCTATTCTGAACAGCACAAACCACCTCTCCCATCGTTGAAACCGATGGAACACATTCACCATAAGCTTCAGCGGCACTTTTTTTTAATTAAAGAAGTAAAGCAAAACTTCCCGCATATGACGCTTTGTTGGCACAAAATTCGATATTTTCGAATCAAAAAAAAAAACTTGTTCTTTACACTAAAATGTTCAGAAACGAAATGAGAATAAATGATAGATATGTACCCTTGAAAATGACAATTAAGTTATTACGCCATTTATTGTAAATGCCGCATTTTGAAGCTATACACCCAATATATAGTAAGTAAATAAATTTATTTGTGTTTACTTTCCAAGATTGGACTCAATTTGCACTTTTCCTATTAAAAAATAACAAATACTAAATGAAATTTAAACGAATTGCAAATCTATCATTTCTGGCCAAAGTCAATATCAAGGGTATTTTAATTAAACACAAATGTGTAAAATTTTCTATAAAATTGAATGTTTAACAAAAAAAAAATACAATAAATTATTTATACATGTGTGTGTGTGTCTAATATAATTTAAAACAAATCGTTTGCAAATAAATAGTTTAAATAAAAAAAATGTTTTGCTTTTTTTTATTTAATTTTATTTGATTAAATATCAATTAAAAACTATAAAAGCTATTATAAATATTCAATTGACTGTGACAGTAACTATAAGTACATACTACAAAAAAAAAATAAAAATACAAATTCAAATAAATATTGAAAAAAGAAAAAAAAACTCTCACCTTCAATGGCCTTTCCATTAAAATCAGCAGTAAAATATTTTTGAAGTATGACTGAGGAAAACAAAAAATAAAAGCGAAAAACAATCCGAGTTAAATTTAATATTGATAAACTGTCAGTCAGTCTGTAAGTCTGTAAGTCATACAGTCAGTTGTGTATGAAATGTGTCATGTTAAGTGACAAACTAGCCTTTTAATATTTTATGCAGTCACTCAAACACTCTCTCTTACACACATTTACAGTCACATTCACTCGTTCACTCAGGCACTTTGGCTACATTGAGGGAGTCCTCCTCAATCATACAGAAACACTCATACCAGCACCACATCAGGGATGTAAATTCTCAATTGTTTTAAGAAATTTTGTACTTTTGTTTCTCTAAATGTACCAACGTTTTCTTTAACTAAGTATTTTTATAAATATTAATTACATATATTGTGATATTATGTGTTAAATAATCCTGTTTTAAGAAGTTCCATGATAATTAATTATGCACAGAAGTATCTTGCTTCAAGTATCTTCAAATTCTAGACAAAAAAGCTTTGAATATATGTATTGCTAAAAAGTGTATTTTAGGGCACTGCTACACGTTCGTTTAGGCTATTCTACGACCCATATCGTGTTACACGATCAATATACATACATACAGTGAGCCTCAAAAGTGAGTAAACAACAGCGAATTTTTTGATTTTTTTAGGATCATGAAAATCATTATAGTCCGACTTAAATTTTTTTTCACAACCGAATCTATTATTCAACTCAATCTCCAACAAACCTAAACATTAGAATTTTAATCGATGAATAAATTTTAGGATTTTCATTATCTTAAAAAAAATCAAATAATTTTTGGTGTATACTCATGGCATTTGGATCGCGATCAATTTTAATGGATTGATGAATCGTGCGCGTATGCTAGATGTTTAATATTTACATTATTTTTGAGCTGTGCCAATAAATATCACATTATATACAATTGAACGTGTAGCAGTGCCCTTAAATATGAATGGATAAATATTTTCTTTAAACTGTCAAGACGTTTTGTTATATATTGTATAAATACAAGGACAAATAAATCTTTGGTATGGCATTATTGTACCAAAAAGTTATACCAACAACTAATTTAATCCCTGCATCAGCTTCTTTAGTATTGTAAAAAAATGATTTTGATGTATGTGACTATTTTCCATTGACAAGTGAATGAGGGAAAGAAATACAATTTAAAAATAAATAAAATCATCAAAAGACCCCGTGCGCACAGACACAAGAGTGTGTGAGTCTCTAGTTGAAAGTTGAATGTTGAATATGGATATTGATGGAGATGAGCATTGGAACAACGACCCACCATATACGGCACATGGTCAATTAACATAAAAATGAACCATACGAACCAAATTAAATGGGTCAATATTACACCGTCACACACACTTAAACTTGCATGACAAAATAAACCCAAAAAAACCAACTTGAAAATAGCGACCACTGACCATTGCATTGAAGTAGATGGACAGGACAGAACAGAACAGGACAGGACAGAGGAGCACCAGCTTATTGATATAAAACATGTGTTTATTTGTGTACTGTGGCATTAAGTGAATGTATGTAGATGATGATGATCCCGCTGATGATGACAATGATGTATTTATTTTTCATTAAATCCCTTTTTGACGTTTTTTGTTTTATCAGTGCAGCAGTCAATGCAATTTAATATAATTTTTTATTACGGTCAGTAAAAGTTAATCTTGACTAAAAATTACTTTTGTTGAAGTATGATAAATAAATCATATTACTTTACTTTTGGTGGCACAAACAAATTATGAAACTGTGATGCAAAAGTTAAGAAACTTTCGGACAGAAATTCACGAATATTACACCATAATAATTTAAAATAAAAAAATAAAAAAATCTTTTTTTTTTAAATAATCACATACAGCAGTTAATTAAGCAAGTAGTCAATGTATCCTTTTCATTGTCATCCACTTGGCTGACTCCAATTGATAGGTTTTGGACCATTTCACACGTATATGATCTTTGTTGTACAGAGAGAAGTAAATTGATTACTTTATACATCCCAAGTAATCTATCGAGAAGTCAATTGTCACTTAAGTGTCTCTAAGTAATCTACAGTGTAGTCACATTAAATATTTATTTTGTACTGCACTTTTTTGTGAGTAATTGGTACAAACTGGCTTTATACAAATTGTATTGATATAATTCTCATACAGTTTATTTTCTTTTTGCATAAGTATACTGATATTCTATGTAACATAGCGTAAAGTCTATTGTCATCATAGTGTCTCTAAATAACCAATAGTGAAGTCTCTTTAAACTTTTATTTTGTAATGCACTTTATAAAGTAGTTATTTTACCCACCAGAAAAAATATATTGGAGAGTTGTCGGAGGAAGGTTTGTTTACAAACAATCGGTTATTAAACTGTCTATAAGATGTCTTTTTAACTGACTATTTGAGGTCAATTGTTATGATAGGTAAAATAACTAGTTCGGGACAGTCTCCTAGAACTTCTGGGTCATTCAGAAATCCACTAATATTACTTCATAATAATTTAAAAAAATATATTCAAAATGATTTTTTTAATTCATTCAAAGATAAAAACTATTTATTTTTTATATGATCTGTGAAAAACATATACATATATTGATAATATAAGGACTGTATGAGCATCAGAACAGCTACCAAAAAATAATTGTGGGTTACACCACTATTGCGCTGATGGCCTCAATTTATCTTAAACATAGTAAATAAAACAACAATCATAGCTACAACAACATTCTGGCTATACACATTTAACTCATGACACATTACAACAACAACCTAAGCAACTGCAAATCATTGTTTGTCTTTAAGTAATTTTGTTATCACACATTTTAGTCCATAACTTGTTTTGAAAAAAACCGATTTTAGTAATTTTCAATACCAAACTACTTAGGACAATGGTAAACATTCTGCACGAATTTCATTGACTTGGGTTTTTTATTTTAGATATGAGCATGATTTACACAGACTGTCAGACTGTTAGTATTCACATAAAAATGCCCATTTGATTTATGTATGTCGACCTATTAGAAATGTAAATGTTCCTTCTTTAAATAAAAATTTTTCTAATTTTTTCACACAGAGAATATACTATTTCTGATGTGAAAAACGAATTTATTGCATATCAAATTATTCTGTCCAAATAAATGAATTTTTTTGTTGTGGATGACAATTTTTAGTTAGGTTGACAAAAATTGCGTTATCAAAATCATAATTCTTCAGTGACAATTGATTTTATATTGCCAATATCAAAAACATCTACGAATTGGTAACAAATCACAACTAATCTGTTTTATTTATGCAGAAATACTGAGATTTTAAAATGAAAGAAATTCCTAAAAATATATTCCCTGCAATTCCCGCTAAATGTTTCCCCATTAGGAACCCTAAGCACGAATATTGATCTGCTCATAAGTATACAAATACTTTGATGAGTATTTGTTATTTTCCATACTGCACTGGTTATATTCAATATCTTAGACATGATTCTAGTTCTTTGCCCATATTTAGTTTTCAACAAATAGTTGTATGTTTAATTTTTCCCATAACTATATGTTGCCCGCTAGTTTAAAGAGTACTTAATATAAGTGTGTTTCATATTTTTGTTTTTGATATAAAAATAATAAAATTAATGTAATTTCAATGTCGTATGTTGTCTGTTAATGTTCATTTAATGATTTACTTTTTTTTTCATATTACGATATTCATAAGTTTGATGAGTTTCACCGAATATTGGATAGCTAAACTTTTAAAAAGAAAAATAAAATTATTCATGCTGGACACATGAAAAATTAAATGAAACATGTTCTAACATTTACCCCAGTAACACGAAGTCTGCTTACCCCAGTAACACGAAGTACTTACAGTTTTCATAAAAAATAATTTTAAACGACAGTATAACTATTAGTTAGCATCTTACCAGACTTCGTGTTAATGGGGGTTAGAATCTAAATTTTAGATCATTGAATTACTTCAGATATTGATACTCCATTATTCGGCCGAATATTAGTTACGTTTCGGTCACACTCTATAATTTTGTGATTTTTCATGCCATAAATGGCTATAAATATTAAATACAAATTTAAATAATTTTAATCGACCATACACATTTAAATCTTCCATAAATTTAACGGCCACTTCAGTTCAGTTAGCAGTTTCGATTATTTCGTTTCAATTGTTATTTTTTTTTTTGTTTGTGACATTTGTCACAGTCATTATTTACATTTTTAATTCATTAACATTTTTAATTTTCTATGTATGTATGTTGAGAGATTTATGCGTTTGATGAGCTGTTTCAACAAAGTTGATTTGAGAAACAAATTATAATTATTTTTTTGAATTATTACATTTCTTTTTTTGATATTTTAGTTTGCTGTTGTGTTACTCAAACAAATTTCGATTGGATTTGCTTGTCTATCTATAATTCCATAATATTTTAGATTTTGGGATTTTTGTTTGTTAAGTGCTTGACATGCTAATGAAAATTAAGAAAGTAATGAAGGATTTATTGTGAATTTTCAGTTACAATTTAGCACTAAAACAAATGGAAACAAAAAAGAAGTTAAAGTCGGTCAAGTCCGATCATATGTAGGTTATTATTCAGTAAATCAGCAGAAACATTTTTCTTTTAAAATTTTAATAATTTCGGACCGGTCGTCATGAAATTAAGTTACGTGATTTTTCTATATGAAACTTATTTGTGTTGTGTTCTGGATACTTTCGTTTTATTTTGAAACATTTGTACAATACAAAAACATTAAAATGTGACCTTTTCCCATCTTTCTGGCAAATATGGATTCCTAGTCAAAAAAAAGTGTTCATCTTTTGAGGTCAAGAACGAATCAAGCCAATATCGGATACTCTATTCCAGAGTGAAGAGTATCCCAGAGAGAGCGGTCTGTTTCGATCGAAACACTTCATTCTAAATACATTTTAAAAGGTATTGCAACATGTGGCCGAGAATTGCCATGATGGAATATTACGGTTTCAAGTCTGGCCGCATATTGTGGGTGTGTCAGAGCATTACCTTAGCGCCTTGGATATTTAGCATTGGTGTCAATTCCTCTGGTTGTCCAGCCTTCACATATGATCTCTTACGCTTCGGTTATCATAATGGATCCATTTTACATCGAAAGAAATGATTCGGTGCGAAACCGACATGCGGACATGCAAAATCGTATCTCGGCTTTAATGTGTATGGTATCCAATTTTCCTGCTTTTGGATGAATCCTGCTGCTTCCAACTGTTTTGAAATTGCTGCTTGAGTAGCTCCCAATGATTTTGCAAGCTCTTGTTGAGTTTGGCAACAATCTTCATGGAGTAATGCCTCCAATTATTGGTCTACAAACCGATGGTCGCACGTTGAAACCGATGGAACACATTTGCCATTAGCTCTGGTTTCGAAGCAATTGCGATATGTTTAAATTCATAGTTTGACGTTTTCACCAACTCTCCCTAAAAAACTATACCAGTATTTAATCATTCTTCAGCTGTATTTCAAACAATATCTCTTAAATGAATTAAAAACAATTCAATTATCGTTTTTTTATAAATTTACATATATTGCTGTCAATATTTTCATATGTATTTATTTTTATAATTAAAAATATGTTTTATTATATGGAAAATCATCTGTGTTATAATTTGATGAGTTAATTAACTTTATAAAAATTATTTAATTTCAATGGTATTTTGCTTTACACTTTGTTTAACATTTTAATTCAAAAATAAATAAGCAGATTTATTATTGTCATGCACACGTTCATCCTTTCCTCCTGTTAGATATTCGTACATATTTAAATTCACTTTAACCAAATTGTTTTAAATTCCATTAAAAACACACAACAACCTAAAAAAAGGGAGAACATTAAGCGAAAGCTTTTATTTTCATTAATAAATTTGTCTTTCTAAAAATATCCTTGTATCACAAAAAGGCGTAAGCAAAGAAATAGGAGAAAAAAAATAACGAAAATGAAATGAATAAAATGCGAAATTTGTGTTTCTCTAACAAAGTTTCAACAAAAAAAGCGGCAAAAAAAGAAGATATTTTTTTTTGTTAAAAAGACAGTCATTGAAGCGGAGCTACAGAGGAGCTTGTTGACTTAAATTAAAATTAAAAAATAGAGAGAGAAAAAAATACTCACACACACAGGATAAAATGGCAAAATCTATTTACGTGGGTGTGAACACAAATGCCAGCAGCAGTAACTGCTCAAACAGAACAGAAGAAAAAAATAACTGGCAGAAGGGTAAAAAAACGTCTGTCAAATCCCTTTAAAACAGCCAATATTCATTTTACAATTTGTTCTCTCTGCTTTTAACGGGGCAGGAACATCCTTTTAGAACAATTTGTCACACAGAGTATTTATAAATACAGTTAGAGAAAAAATGATAAAGCATTTTTGTTTTCAATAATGTCGCAATGTTGTTATACTAAAAATCCCAACGTATTGTCGAATAAGTCGAATTTTTGTTGCTCCTAGATTTTTAGCCAGATATTGTTTTTTGTCTTCTACATTATGTATGTATGTAGTTATTATATTGTAGTGATTTGGAATAATGGAAGAATCGATTGGCATGATTCTGAGAATTTTGCTGTTGAAAATCGATCCATAAATATCTATGAAAAAGAATATGAATTCAATATAATTTATCACATATTTTTCTCTTAGTGTAAATTACAGTTTTTATGCATTTAATACTTTCATTAATTTTACCATTTAGGAAAAAAATAGGAATTGAAACAGGCTCACTTTGTGTCACTTTAAAGGATTTCTTACTAATGTTGTTTTCTACGAATGTAATTGTGGCTGTAGTATCATGATTTATTACATTTTAAGTCTATTAAGGAGAATATAATGTCGTGTCAAATTATTGTTTCCTGTGTCTTTTTGCAAGTGTAGCTTAAATTGAAATTTGAAATGAAAAATGATAAAATAAATGTGACTAATTACATTTTTATTAATTGTTATAAAGTCAAAATTAAATCTCAAGAAATTGCTAAGATTCCTGAACCTGAATGATGGAACATTTGTGTTACTTGCTTTTATCCCATATGTGACATATGTACATTAGTGTGTCCCAAAAAAAGTTTTTTTTCTTATTTTCATGGGTGCTCAAGCATAATTTGAAAGCTTATAGGGTAGAGTACTTTTGAGATTTTGTTCAGATTTTTCGGAAGTGGTTTAGAGGTCGCTCAAGTCGAGTTTTCGCCAAAAATCGGGTTTGTCGGCCTTTTTTGAGTTTTATTTATAACTTTGTCAAGACCCACGATTTTCATTACTTTTGAGGACACAGTTCAAAAGAAAAATGTCCATGCTTTATTTTTGTGTGCAAACATTTTTAGTTTTTGTAATGAATTGGCTCATTAAGGTGCCCTACATTACAAATTTTCGAAATTTTTCCATAAATTTTGTAAATAAGGCTTTATAACTTTTAAAATTTTTATGAAAATGACAAAAAAAACTAACAATGCAGTTTGAAAGATGAATTAATTCTTAATAATTTAAGCATTCCTATAAGCTTTCAAATTATGCTTGAGCCCCAACAAAAATTTTTTTTGGGACACCCTAATGTACATATGACATAACAACATGTACAATTGTGGCAAAAAGTTGACAATTTTCATGATCAATTAATTTCAATCCAATTTTCTGACCCTAGGGTAAATGCAGCAGTGGCCGGATCAACAGGAGATCGTAAAAATAATGAATAAAACCCATTTATTTTGAAACATTTGAACAATAGAAATTTATTCAAAGTATTGGCCATTGTTAGCTATGATATTTTCCCATCGTTCTGCCAACATATGGATTCCGAGCCAAAAGAACTGCCCATCTTTTGAGGTCAACAACGAATCAAGCTAATATCGGATACTCTGTACTGAAGTCAAGCGTATCCCATTGTGATCGTTCTGCATTGATCGCAACAAATAGTAGTCGGACGGGGCAAGGTTTGAACAAAATTTCTCAACCACTGCATTCTAAATAGTTTTTAACGGGTATTGCAATATGTGGTCGAGCGTTGTGATGATGGGATATTATGGTTTCATGTCAGGCCGCATTTTTGGACGTTTTTCGTCAATGCTGGCTCCAAACGATGGTTCGCTTTCAGCAACTCACAATATATAAAAGCCTTTTGCTCCCACCATATAGAGAGAATGACCTCAGCGCCATGGATATTTAACTTTGGTGTCGATTCGGCTGGTTGGCCGGGCTTAATGTACGATCTCGTAAGCTTCGGGTTATTGCAATGAATCCATTTTTCATCGTAAGTAAGGATTCAGTGTAAAAATTATTTTCTTTTCTTTTCAGACATAGAGTAACTTCGGGTATTGTGGACTATGCGTCTAATGTGGACCAGTGTATTTTTTCAGAAACTATTGAAGGTATGATAAAACTGATTTGTCGTACATTTTACAATTTGTTTGAAACGACAATTGCACATTTGCTTTCATGAGTAATTGATATGTTGGCTATTTATTCTTGTATTGAAATTAATGCGCGTGCTCAACATTTTTTTCGGCTCAAGTAAGAAACAAAATTTGGTACAGTTACTTTGTAGAATTTAATGTTTGGTTGTTTTATATAGTTAAAGTGGACACGTAGTTTTGCATATATTTGGTAAGAATTTAAGCACATTTAGATTATTAGGTAAAAATATTTTTTTACCACTGTAACCCAAGTTCGTTTAATGTGGACCACTTAAATTACTTGATTATGTACTACTGGTCCATATTACCCGACAATAACTATGTACTTTGTAAGCAATCTATCTAAGCCAAGAACGCGACTTTTTAGTTTGTATTAATAAAAATATATTGAAATTAAATTTTTTAATCATTCATGATTAGCTGGTTCATGGATTTTATGTATTAAATACTAGTCCACATTACCCTCATATAGTGGTCCATATTACCCTCCAATTTTTTTAATGCTGGTTTTTGGGTTCCTTACAATATTTTCACATAATTTTTTTATCCTTTGACGGAAAAAATTTTCAACTGCAAAAATAATTAGGGAATATATTAGCTAATATATTGCTTCACAACTTTTTTAATATCCATATATATTGTGGCCAAAATTTAGAAGAAACAAAACGGTAGTCCACATTACCCGAAGTTACTCTACACAATCTTCTTTCAACTTCTTTCAGCTTCAATTCGTATGGTACCCAATTTCCCTGCTTTTGGATGAATCCTGCTTGTAGCAAACGTTTTGAAATTGCTGCTTGAGTAGCTCCCAATGATTTTGCAAACTCATGATGAGTTTTACAACAATCTTCATGGAAAAAAATAAATGCCTCTAATACCCTTAACATTTTTTCGGCTGGACTGGGTGATCTTAGTATTACTGGACAAAATCACAACTTCTAAACCGCAAAAACCATCTCTCGCACGATTGCTCTCCATAAGCTTTGGTGAGCAATCGATGTGCTTCAGCGGCCCTTTTTTCAAATTAAAGAAGTAAAGCAAAGCTTCCCTCATATGACGTTTAGTTGGTATAAAGTTCGATATTTTCGAAGCAAAACATACGCCATCTGTTGTAAATCCCGTGTTTTTAAGTCATGCACCCAATACATAACTCACTAAAAAATTAAGATGTTTTGCCCTTTGAAAGAATTTTCATTTTATATCCTTTTTTTTGTATGTACATGACTCAAGGTAGAGTTTTTCCCAGCCATTCATGGACCGATTTTAAATAACAACCGAATCAGGACTATACTATACTCATAGTGAAGGATATGCAAATCCCTCTTTGGTGCACAAACATTAAAAACTTTTCTCTGAGTGTGTTTTTATTTGGTTTTGGTTACAGCTTTCTTTCTATTAGCATTTAAATCAAAGAACGCATTAATATGAGCATATTTTTTGGAAATTACCTACCGATGTTTGTGTTTGTGTCTGTGGGTGGTTTGGAAATTAGTTAAAATTAAGAAATATATGAAATAAATTTGTGTACATGGAATGAAAATTAGCTGGCTTAAATTTTATATTTTTTTACAACAATCTCACAGCAGGCCACTTGTATTTCTACTTTGTCATTAAAACAACATCTTATGGCAAATGGCTTATTGTTGTCTTTTAGCTGAAAATTGTTTGTCAAGTAAAAGTTTTGATGTTTTTCCGGAGTTTGTTTTCTTTTATTTTTGTTTAATATTAGAAATAGGGAAAAGCAGTCACATCTACAGTAGAATAGAATAAATTAAATATTTATTTGGATAGAAAAATATACCAACCATATTCGTGCAATTTAAATTTGTTTAGGATTTTTTTTATTGATTTTTTTTTTACATCTACCGAAACCTTTATTAAATCACAATCACCAATCATTGTTGGATTGACTGGTTTTAAATAGAAATATATTTTACACATACTAAATTGCATTGGCAGTAAACCTGACTACGAAATTATAAATTCATCTTTAAAATATTTATGGTCTTGGCAAAATTTAAGCTTTTTAACAAAATATATTGACCTGTCCATGTTTTAGTGGGCGGTCGGAAATTTATTTGGGGAGCAAATCGTTCAATCCCTGGTTTAATGTTTTTGTGAAAATTCCCAAAAAAATCAGCAATACAAATAACAATAAGAATTATAATTATAATTAAAATAGTGATAATGTGCAGGAAAATATTTTATAAACATTATTGAAATACAATGCCAAAACATTTATAATGAATTTAAAATTTTGTTGTCTGGTTGTGTGCATTATTTAAACATTAATATATAATTGGCATTTATGTACATATAAATTCATCTTTATAATTTAGTTTTTCAAAACCAACAAAATAAAAAATTTAAATAAAATTATGATAAAATTTGCATAGTTGAAACGTTGAAAGGCTGGAAGGCGTTCGTTCAAATGCACACACACACAGGCTGTTTAAGATGGATGTTAAAATAAATCCCGGATGTGTCAATAATACAGATTTAAAATATGATTTCAAATACACACACACACACATACTCACAGATAAATACATATATTTTTTCTGCATTTGAGTGTATGCAGGCAAAAATAAAAAAAACACTGAATATAAATATTTATCTTTAAAAGGCGTCAGATTAAAATTATAAAATGTTTACATTCAACATTGTATGTTGAGGGCAAAAACAAAAAAATTAAAACGAAAAAATCACACACAAATATTTGTTTAAAAATTTATAATTTTATATCGTAAATTTCATGGCTTAACGATTTATAAATAACAAGGAAGAAGTGTTATATTCGGCTGTGCCGAATCCTATTACCCTTCACCAAAGCATGCTATAATAAAAAGATTGAAAACAATTTTTGGTAAAACAAGTAAGAGAGTCATATTCGGTTGTGCAGAATCTTATATAAAATTCACCAAATTATATTTTAAAATAAAAATTAAAAAAAAAACTTAATTTTTTAAAATTTCTCTTTAATTTTTTTTTTTTTTTAATTTTTAAAAAAAAATTCGGGTTCAAAAATATTTTTCCGATTTTGATCTATTGTAGGTCCGACTTACTACTGTCATATATTCGTCATTTCAAAGTCTTTGAAATATCTATAATTAGATATCCATAAAATTCCCCCGGGAGTTTTTTCCCTTTTCGTTTTTTTTTAACATAGAATTTGAATACCAAAAATGAGAAAAGGGAAAAGGGAAAAAACTCCCGGAGAATTTTTTTTCATAATTGGGCTGTATATTAATCAGTGTCCGTAATGTTTATAAGTGATATCAAAAACGTTATTTTATAACAGTTATTTTGTGACTTTAAAGATAGCAATCCACCTAAAACTGTTATTATTCAACGTAAAGATAAAAGTTCGCATGAAACTCCAAAAAAGAGTTTTAAATAGCCGTCATAAAAAAAAACTCATTTGAGGAGTTTTATTTTTCCCGTCAGAAACTAAAAGTCATTTTATGTAAATTGACACCTAAAGCTTGCCGCTGATCAGATCATTACAATTTGAAATTTGCAATTGCAATTGAATAAATTGTCATTAAAATAAAAACAAGTGGGATTTTAATTTGCTATTGTTTGATTCCAGTTATTAAATTGTTGTTGTTTTATTTTCCTAAACAAATAAATTACTACACTCAGAAAAATACTGAAAAAATGTAGAAAATAATCGAAAAGAGTTTTATTTTCTGACGGGAAAAATAAAACTCATCAAATAATTTTTTTTTATGACGGAAAAAATTAAACTCCTGAAATGAGTTTTTTTTTCTGGCGGAAAAAATAAAACGCCTCAAATGAGTTTTTTTATGACGGCTATTTAAAACACTTTTTTAAGAGTTTCATTCGAACATTTATTTTGACGTTGAAAAATAACTGTTAACTGTGGAGTTGAGATCATTTTTTAATATGAAAGAGCGCGTCAATACGAATCTATTGGTATATAACAGTATAGGTCTCCGTTGACTCTAACATAGTGATTTTTTGATTTAAAATGTTCTGGATAGCCGTTATTTACGGTCCCTGATATTAATGAATTAGTAATCTAGATATAGATCAAAAATAGGTAAAACTCTAGGTTGTCTTGTTTTTCCTTATATCTCAGTCGGGTCTATAGCGGATATATTGATGTATTAATAATGTATATATGTTATTTGGGAGCTTCGGAAAGTTGATTTCAACAGACACTCATGATGAAGGTTATACAAATCGAGGTAATCAATTTCATATTGATATACCAATCGATAATTCATGGGATCGCAAATTACGAAATTACAAACTTCATGACAAACTTATATGTATATACTTGGTGAAGGGTATAATAATATAATTGTGATAAAAACTAAAATGTACGAGACGATTGGGGAAATTCTTTTTAATATTCTTTTAGATATTTATTATGCCAACTCCTTTTCTTTATCTATAGGATTTGAAAGCATCTTAAACTTTAATTTAATTTCAAATCAATTACAGTTTTTGTTTGCTTTTTATTAATGTCAAAAATGTCCTATAACTTAAAAGGCTTTTCTTTACATTTTCATCTTTCGTTTTATTTCCTCACAATAGAAATTTATTGTTGTGAATTTTATGTTTTAACTAAATCTTTTGATTTCTATTTATTTATTTATTTATTTATTTATTTATTTATTTATTTATTTATTTATTTATTTATTTATTTATTTATTTATTATTTATACATATATTTCATTATTTATTATACGTTTTTATTTAATTTGCATGCAATTTATAGATTTAAACAATAAAGAAATCTCCACAAAAAACAATAGAAAAACTAAAAGTATAAACAAGTACCTACACATGAACACAAACATGTACAAAGTATTTAACATAATAAATCCTTTTAAATCTTAGAAAATAAAATTTATATTTTTTGTCAAAAGAAAAAATAAGAAATAAAAGGAATAAATGACAGCACTTATTGACTACAATAGAAATAGAAAAGTTAAAAATATCACAAGGAGAAAAATTCAAATATGGCTCTTTCATTTGTAAATCAATTGAACAGCAATAATTTTCTATTTGTTTCTCTCTCTCTCACTCAATTGAATAAAGAAGATTAAAGGAGCAAGAGCAGCTCTGTGACAGAAAGTAAGCAAATTGATTTAACTGTAATTCAGGCGAATTAAAAACAAATCCCTTGATGCCAAAAGTAACTCAATGAGAACGAACAAAAAGCAGCTAAAAGTATTAAAAATAGAATCCTAATAGCAACTTTGTATTCTTTATTTTTATTTTAATAAATATACAATTTTGAGTGGTCTGTTTTGAATCAGGGTTGGCAAAATTGATACCATCGTACTTTTTTTGATACTATTTGATGTTCAAAAGTACCGTGGTACTCCCGAGACTCATTTGATACGCACAAATCATATTGATACCGACGTTGTAAATAATTTCAAATAAAAAACAAATTTTCTCCAGAAAATGTTTTGAGTGGAAAAACTAATAGTATTATTCCGTTTTTAATGAAAATGTTTCCAAACGAAAAAAACTCATTTGAGTCAATTAACACTCAAATAGAGCATTGGCTGATATAATTGAAATTAAACATTTAGCTAATAAAAATATATGTATGTAATTTTTGGTAAAGGTATCGCGACTAAAAAACGAATTAAATGAATTAATATTTTAGTAAAATTGTTTTTATGCTAAATTCCCAATTTTATTGATAAATTCACTGAAATTTATTGTAGGGGTTTAAGCTAGTTCCTATGCGCATTTCACTGGTTGCTTAGGCCAGATCATCAGGAACCCTTTTCCTAAAAGGCTTTAGAAAAACTAAAGATATTATACAAATAAAACCATAGAGTGATTGAGAATTACAGACACTCAAGCTTTATTTGTAAAAATATCAAAGCTTAAACAAAACACCAACAATAAATAGTAATTTTATTTCTTCTTACATTTCCTTACTACAATTGGTAGGTTTCTTGCCGACACAAACTGTAGTGTGTAAGTGAGTAAAGAAAAACACTAAAATAAAACAACTTGCTTTATTGTTTTCGCAAGAAAATCAAAATCAATTTAATAAATTTATCGTTAAAAGGTTAAAATTAATGTTTTCTGACATTTCTAGAATTATGACTGGAATTTTGTCTATATCTAATTCATCGGCTAATGTCGAAAGAGTATTTTCAATTCAAAACATAAAAACAAAAAAAGGAACAAACTTCATTGCAAAACATTGTCTAATCTTATTCAAACCAAAGATTTACTTAAATCTTCAAATACTTGCTGTTTCAATTTAAATGTTTGCAACAAATTATCCAAAAATACATAAAAATTGTATATTTGTATTTAACATTTACAACTACTTATGATCTCAATTTGTTTTATGTTATTTATATAATTTTTGTTTTTATAAAATATGTCTATATGAATTATAAAAGAATATTTCATAAACAAAAATGTTATAATTATAATTAAACAGAACTGAATTAAAATTTAAGTTATTATTTATTCTATGCTTTAAATGAATTGTTATACGTTTTTCTTATTGTTTTGTGGTTAATAAATATTAAAAAAAAATTGTTTTAGTACCCTGGGGTTCAAAAAAGTACTATCAGTAAAATATTTTGATACCGAAAGAAAAAATCATTTACCATCCCTGTTTTGAATATTTCAAAACAGACCATTAAAACACAAGTGGAAGACTTAAATAATTTTTAAGAGAACAAACTTTGTCGTTATATTTAATAGAAGCCGATTTTTAAAACCAATTTCACAATTATTGCTTTAAATTAAAAAGTTTGTTATCATAGCCAGTTTAAGCCGATGTGAAATTTGTTCTAAAAAATGACATTTTGATAATTTCTGCAACTTCAGCTAAATCCTAAATCTTGTTGCTTTATTGTGCATTTAATGTGGGTGTCTGTTTAATTAAAGCTTGTACTTATAAATGTGCCAAAATTAAAAACAAAACAACAAATTCTTATGATTTAAAGTTTTATGTTAATTAAGCTTAAAATTTAAATCTACCTCAACACTCGTAAAAACTTGTTGGTTATTTTCTTTCAAAAATAAAAAAAAAAATAACAAAATAAATTTATTGACACCGTCCGCAAGTTTGCGATACTTCTGTGAGTATGTGTACAAGATAACGAAATGGAATATATTTTTGGGCCGATTTTAATGAAACTTAAGAAAAATATAACATAAAGTCTAGTATTTACAATAACAGCACAAAAATGGAAATTAACCCTTAATAACACTTGGGGTTAAAAGTGTTATTAAAATTTTTGCTACCATTTTTAGTTAAAATTTTAATGCAATTTTTTTTTTAATTACGACCTATAGTTAGTGCTAACTATAGCTATAAAGTTAAGTTTTAATTGTTAATGAGGATTATAAACATATTTTTAAAAACTTTTCTACTGTCTACTGTTCTCTACAAACTTATGCAAACCAGAGGTTGTCCACTTTGATGGTGATAACAAATTTCATTGAAGATAAAAATTTATTAAAAGTTGTTTCTGATCGACTACACTGTATGTCGTTCCTCACACTTATGAAACCCGGTAGGGAGAAAAGTAAACTTTCAAACTGAATTTAAATTTAAATTTCTTTTGTGGTATTTTTTTTTTTATAGTCATATTTAAATTTCGATCTAGAATTTATATTGTTTTATATTTATTTTATTAACGAATATTAACCTATGAATTTTTCTCTTTTTTTTGCAGGTTGGTATTAATTTACAATAATAACCATTAACTTTAAAGGCAAACGTCACAGATTCTAAAGCCCAAAAAAGGTATTTTTTAATATTTATATGATTTTGTATTGCTTTGGAAGACGTCAGAATACTTTATTTTAGATTTGCATAATATTTTCATTAATGAAAAAAAAAAATGGAAAAAATAAATTAAATAAACATTTAAAACCAGTTTAAGACATTAAATTGTTATACAATAAATTCAATTTTGGGGCAAATTTAATAATAACAATTTGCATAATGACTTACAGTTTTGTAGCTTGATTTAAAATAGAACAAGAAGTATATTAAGATTTGTTAAAATTTTAAATTTCTTTTAATAGTTTTAATAATACAATGGATATTGGCGAACTTCTTAAGCAGATAATTTATACTTTGCTAAAACAGTAACAAAACTTTTGTAATTACCAACAAATTAACATGTTAAAAATAATTATTTTACTTTTTCAAATATTATGTAGTCACACGGTAATTTATAATAGATTTAGTTTGCTATTGTGATAAAATTTTGATTTATTATAGTTTCAGTTCAAAATGTTGTTGAAAAATACCCAAGATATTTTTGAAATTTTTCATTTCTATTGTTTGTTAAGGTAAATAATTAATAAAAATAACACAAATGTTTAGACACTAGTTCATAGTGTCTTGTGTTAAATAGCGCATAAAACACCTGCTAATTTTTTATCTTTTGTTTAAATTTTTATATTTTATTTTTCAAGTTAAACGTGGGTGTTCTTGTTCATTTCAATTCAGATCTTTTTCTACTTTACGTACTTCTTTGAAATGTTCATACAAATGTCTAAATATTTTAGTTGTATGTCAAAAGTCTTAGTGATTCAATAAAATAGATGAATGTATTTTAGATTTGTTTGTTTTGTTTATAATTTAATAGATAGCATTGTTTTCTTTTTATTAATAATAAACAAGCGTATAAATAAAATTTGTTTTTTTTTATAAATTTTTCGAATGCATATGTTTTCCAAATTCTTTTGATGTTTGTGAAATAGTTTTCGAATTCTTTTCTATGAAAAGTTTATTTTAATTGTTAATAAAATTTAGTTATTTTTTTAACCATTAAATTGCTAATGACGTGTTAATTCGTGTTATTAAATAACAATAATATGATTCACAGTTTATTGTTGAGGTGATCATAGTAAGGTTTGTCACAATCATATTTTGCTTGTGCTGCTATCATAATATGATTACACATGATTACATTGTTATTACCAATAAACAAATAATTATAACAAGGGAATAAATTATGGTGAATTAGGATCATATTAAGATATTGGGTGAATGACTTAAAAATGTGGGATTTTTTTAAATGTTTAGCTTTTTTTTTAAACATTTGTACAATATAAATTTATTCAAAGTATTGCCAATTGCTAGCTATGACCTTTTCCCATCTTTCTGAGAAGTTCCATTATGATTCTACACATTAGTAATATTATGGTCATATACGATCATAATGACAGAAACCACAACATCCAATCATAATAACTATAACGCTGTCAATTATAGTCACCCCAATCCTATTTGTTACCATTGTCTCACAGTGTATTATAATCCTCTTAGAATAATAATAATTCTAACAAAATTAACTATTTGTCTTTAGTTTTCAAATTAATAATTGATTTTTTAACCTGAATGGAACATTTTGCATTAAGTTCTATAAAATTAAAACAAATTTATTATTTGTCATAGTTAAACTGTCAATATTTAAAAGTTTATAAAATAATTGGCTTTCTTTGTTTACAATAAATGTTTCAAATAGCAAAGGATTTTATAACTGGAAACAATAATGCACAACCACAGTCAAAAACAAAATTAATGGAACAAACACTTTTTATTATGGACTTTGTATGTAATTTTAATTGGTATTTTAAGATTGAAAGGAGCTTAACTGATTATAGCACTCTAAATGGTTAGTTTTATTTCCTTGTAAATATTTTACTAGAGATTCTGTCTGGCTATTGGTATGACAATAACCAATTGGTTTAGTTTCTTATAATGGTATATTTGTAAATAACACTATTCCATGAACTACATTATAGGCTACCGGTGCACGCAAATGTAACTAGTCTCCCGTATAACTAGCCTTGCAGTAAATATTTTTAGATCATGAATAGAAAATATTAAATAAATCTCCTAATGTAGGCAGACTTTTGTCTTGGAGTGTTAGTTTTTAGTATGCGTATAGACAAGAATGCATGACTATGAATTTATTTACAATAAGTATGAAATTGACATTTAAACTCAATTAAGTAAATTAAAATCTGAACATTATTTAAACTGTTTGGCCAAATTGTGTTTGTGAAATTTGTGTGTATTTGTTTGATTTAAAATAAAATCTGATTAAATTGAAGTTGAAATTTGCAAAAACCACAAACATTGACAACACAATACGAGTACAAAAGGCAAACATTATTATGAAATTCATTTCATAATATTTTTTTAATGATAAGCAAAAAAAAAATCTTTTTTAAAAAACTGAATCCTTTGAAATTATTAAATACGTTTTGCACAAAAGCTAATTAAAACATAATCAAGCGAGTTGCTGAAGAGTATTTTGGAGCATTTAATTAAAAATAAGTACTCATTAAAGGAATTTTTATGAAAATAACTTGGCCGGGTAGTGGAAAACTAAATTTAAGCAGTTGAAATTATAATTTAAAAAAAATATCTAGGGGAGACCATTTACTTGAAATGTACTAGAAATTGTTGAGTAAATTACTAACAAAACCAGTGAAAAGTTATACAAATTACACTTGTCTCAATATTGATGGCCATTTACACACACATTCCATGTATGTTTTAGATATTTTTAACTTATATAAGCAAATTAAAATGCCAAACATTATATTTAAGCTATAAACTGCCTTTAAGAAATCACATGCATAATAAAACAAATAAAAAATAATTTACAGAAAACCTTAGTCTTAGGAGCCTTAAAAAATAGATTATGTTATTAAATCACTGCCTCATTAAATGTTTAAACCCATATACAAATCTACTAAAAATAAATCAAATCCGCAGTTATAAAATCCATTCCATTATCCTTCCTGCCTTCGTAATATTAACTCGTAAAAAAGGAGCAGTAAAATAATTTTCTTTCTATTTCGTTGGGGGCCAGCTAATCAATACACGAATGAATTAGAGGCAAAAAATTACTGCTATTGAAGCAGAAAAAACAACAAAATATTTCTACAAATAAATAAATAAATAAATAAATACATACCATGTATAATATTATATTATACTGTGTAATGTGTAATATGTATATTTTTTTATTAGCCAATAAAAATATTATTTACATATGCATAGATATTAATATACAATATACAATGTTTTCCTCCAAAAAAATAAAAAAAATGTGAAGGAAAGTGGAAACGGAAACAAATGAAAACGAAAGGAAATAAAGTAAGGCAAATATATGTACATACATATTTATTCATATGAAGGAGTATGTATTTTTTTAGGGAAATATCCTGAAGTTATAATGTTAACATTTATGCGTATTTCTTACTATTTTTTTGCTTTCTTTTGGTAGCTAATATATATAATAAGGAAGTCTTGTATCATGTTCATTAGGGTCGCACTTATTTTGCACTTTTTCACTAGTTCACGAAGGTCGTTCCAAATCAAAACAAGTAAGAATGTATGGTCGGTCAAGCCCGATCGAGAAGATGATTATAAAGATTTTTCATTTAAAATTTATATGGGAGCTATGGTACAAAATTTTGTGTCATGACTTTCGTATATACCCACCCACTATGGTGGTGTAGGGTATAAAAAAGACAGACTGAACTAGATAAGCTACCTGTTCATTTTTGAATTATGAACTAAAATGAGCGGTCATTGAATCGAACTAAAAAGCACAAGCCTAATTTTCAGATATCAATAAACCTTCTTATAATTAGATACAAAAAAAAAATCATAAAATTTAATGAATAATTCCAAATTTTACAATTGTTACTTTTTTTAAACAAAACTTGAAAAAATTAATAAAATTGTTTTCCATTCTAATGAAAGCTATTGTGTGTATGACTTACAAATGCCGGATTTTTTTTAAATTTTTAGTTTTTATTTTGAAATATTTGTACAATATAAATTTATTCAAAGTTTGGCCATTGTTAGCTATAACCTTTTCCCATCTTTCTGGCAACATATGGATACCGAACCAGAAGAACTGCTCATCTTTTGAGGCCAAGAACGAATCAAGCCAATATCGGATACTCTGTTCCACAGTGAAACAAATAGTAGTCTGGACTATAAAGCGAGTAAGGCAAAACTTTCCAACTACTTTATTCTAAATAGTTTTTTAACAGGTTTTGCATAATGTGGCTGAGCATTGTCATGATGGAATATTACATTTTTATGTCTGGCAGCATATTCTGGGCGTTTTTCGGCCAATGCTCTCTTCAAACGAATCAGTTGTGTTCGGTACAGATTCCCTGTAATGGTCTAGTCAGATTTCGGGTTATTGTTTTATATATTTGAAGCAGCATTTTAGACATACAAAATCGTCTTTCAAGGTCTCTCAGCTTCTATTCGTATGGTAACCAATTTATTTGCTTTTGGATGAATCCTGCAGCTCGCAAACTGTTTTAAATTGCTGCTTGAGAAGCTCCCAATGATTTTGAAGCTCTTGTTGAGTTTGACAACAATCTTCATAGAGTATTACCTCTAATTCTTGGTCTTCAATGTTTTTTTTTTTTGGCTATCCTGGACGATCTTTATCTGTGAACCGAAAAAAACATCACTCGCACGTTGATGGAACAAATTCATCACAAGCATATTTTACAAATTAAAGAAGTAAAGCAAAACTTCCCACATATGACGCTTTGTTGGCACAAAATCCGACATTTTCGAAGCAAAAGGAAACTTTGTTGCTCACACTAAAATGTTCAATAATTAAATGGGCATAAATGACACATATGTACCTTTCAAAATGACATATAATTTATTTACAACAAACACCGCGTTCTGAAGATACGCTATTTATTGTAAATCCCGCATTTTTAAGTCATGCACCCACTAATAAGAGTTGAAGGAGAATCATTTTTCATAATTTTAAGTGTATAGGTCTGCTTTGATGTATTGCACAATTTTGACCCCAGATATACATAAGAGGGTTAACCATGTCCTAAAAATTTTAAATTACAAAATCGTAAATAAGCAACTCAAAGAAACAATTTGAAATTAAATAGTAAAAAATAAGCTACGTATTGATGTACAAACAAATTTATGACCAAAACCTAAATTTTCTTGAAATCCATACAATTTTAAATCGGTCCCCCACGTAACAGATAGCGTTTATTAGAATCGAAAACATTTATTTTAATTTCTTGAAATTTCGCCTAAAAAAATGTCTGAAATAATTAAAGTACAAACACTATTTTTAATTGAAATTTTGTTCACATTTTTTTAATTATTTCTAAATATTGCTACTTTGACCAAAACTCGAAACATCAAATAAAATGAGCAACCACTAAACGTTATCCGATTTTGCTAAAATGTTCAGCATTTGGTTTTTAAATGATGGCGAACAAGTGTAGACCTTGGGATCATAGAGAAATATGGGCTACCCTAATGTAAATAAATATAGAAGTTTATGCTAGGGAGTTCCCAAGGAGTTTCCCTAAAAAAAAACTGGAAATAAACCAGGCTGTTCTCGAAATTTTAGTTTAATACTTACTACCAATAGCAAAAAGTAATTCATGAGGCAAAATTCAAAAATTTTAAATAAATTATAGTTTCCACAAAGTTTTAGATATTCGTTTATTATTCAAAGAAATTAAAAAGTTTTAATTTATACTACTCGGTGGTCATGATTATTTTCCTAGAATCTTAATATCATGTTAATTTTTGAAAAGTTTTGAGGTTTTGTATTTACAGGAACATTTTACTAGCAACAAGGTTCTTACTATTTTTATTGGGCAAACTTTTTATGAACGCTCATGCATGTTTTTGAAATTCACAAAAAAAGTTTTAATTTACTTTATACTCGTATATGCTGCCTTTTGAGTTGTGCTCTATCTGCGTATAGTACATTATTTACATTATTTACCCATGCTTATACACCTAGAAAAAATATAAAGTTGTACATGTTTACTGTCACCATTTCAAAATTTTTAAAATTTTTTTTTTGAGAATATAACCATAATATGGTAAAGTTATGATTAACATGATTATCGCAATCATATATATGATCATAGTAAATAAATGTATGTTTATGACAATCATGTTCATGATGGTCAACCCTTCATCATAAAAATGGATGTCTGAAACATTTACTTATTTACTGTAGTCATATATATGATTGTTACAATCATGTGAATCTCAACTTTAACATATTATGTTCAAAAACTTGTTTAAATTTTGAAATGGTTAAAGTAAACATGTACAACTATATTTTTTTCTCTGCGTGTATATTCAGACTAAACTTAATGTAGAATATTGATTTACTTTACTTCTGTTTACGTTGAATGTATACTACAACTTCATACACATCTAAATAAATATTATTATTATTACTATTATACTCGTATACACTCACACTTACATATGTACAGTAGGATGACCTCATTTTGCATGAAGTCAAAAAACAGAATTCGATGTAAGTAACTAACATTTAATTTCAGTTTCAAAAAATTTCTATTGTTCAGCTGGATAAAACAATATTTATACTTCTTTAAGGGTATTGGGATTTTAAGGGAACAATAAAAAAGTTTGATGTCATATGAAATCACCATGAAAGGTGCATCAAATTTTTTGAACAAGTTTAAACAAACATTTTCACAATTTGAAAGTTTTTGATTGGTACGGGAGCTATAAAATCTAATATTTTTGTGAAAACTCCTAAGTATGATAGACATTGCTCGGAAAGTTCTATTGCTCGTTCGATGTACATCTCAATCTAAATTGCATTTTATTCCTTTCGAATGAATGGGAGCAAAATAATAAATATTATTTTTCACTTACGCTAGTTGGTAGTGTATTAGTGTATCAGTCTGGTGGTTGCGAGTTCGATTCCCACCAATGACTCTGATCTGTTGTTTCACTACAGCGGCCTTAAAGTCTTCATTAATCTGTTCGTTGTAATATTATTTGCAATTTGTATTGTAACATAAAATAATTAAATAATTTTTTTCGAAATGGCTTCTTAGAAAAAGCTAAATTTAGTTTTTATGTTGGAAATATTCAGAACTTGTTTGCTCTATAAAAATGGACCCATCCTAATGTACATAAATATGTCTGTGTATATTTATTAACATTTGTGTACACAAACTCCTCTACTTTCAGATATGAAAACATACTCCCATTTAAATACGAATAAAAAAAATGTGTAATTGATTTGCTGATGTTTCGTGTAAAAAATCGACATTATTAACCACTTTAGATATTAGTCATGGTTTCCTTTTTCGTTTTGCCTTTCACGTATTTCTTCTGCTGCTGGTTTTACCAATCTCCACCACACTCTCTGTATCAACCTACTGCCCCACCTCTTAATTTCCCTTTCAAACATTGTTCTACTTATACATATATATGTTTTTCTTTATTTATATTGTTGCTTTTCTTTTCGCTGGCAAAGAAAATTACCCGTACAAAAATAGTAGGTTATGTGAAATGTAAATTAATGTAAAACAGGGGTGTAAACTAGAACTTTACACCATGATTAATATGTTGTATTTTTATATTTTTTTAGTATTAATTGTAAACAATTTTTAATGTAGATTCTTTAATTAAAATTAGTTATATTGTAATTTATCTCAATTTGAATGTTTATGCTGCGCTTGGAACTAGTTACACCAGTAGTTACCCAATTGCAATGCAGTCTTTACTTTTGATGGACGAATGGACAATTGACACCCTCTGCACATATATTTACTTCCCTGTAGGAAATTTGTGTCAATTGTTTTAAACCCTTGTTGACCAAGGCTTTAAATCGTTTAAAAAGTTTTATTTTTGTTATTAAATATTGAAAATAAGGACTTCAGGAAGTTATTTACAAAATTTTAACTTTGTGGAACCGAAAGGTACCTGCAAGGAAGTGTTAATAGTTTTAACAGTATTTCCTATCACCAAGATCACTATGAGTTCCTCTGTCAGTAGAATATGCAAATTAACAAATTGGTTTTGTAAATTGTTTTTAATTCTTTGCGGTTTGGTGGTCACTTTACTAACCACCTTTTCTAAGTCTTTTAAACATGGCATTTTCCTAAACAATTAAATTTTTTGAAGACATCGTTTATGTTTTTAGCAAAACCTTAGAATGGGGTGGTTTTTTATGTTTTGATTTATTTTGTCTTATTTTTTATAATAAACTAAATAAGAAATTCATCGCCAATAACGAATTCTGTAAATTTTCTATATGATTTTCTAAGTTAAAAAAAATGTCAGCCAATACCAGCTGTCAAACGAGCTAACGCTTGGTCCACATATGTTATTTTATTTGCTTTTTTATTTATTTTTATTATCACCCATTTTATGAAAGCAGCAAACTATCAATTTTGCTGGCGAAAGATAATGCGGTGATAATCCATTACGTTGGTCTTAAACATTTTGTTGTTAACGTTTTAACTAAAGAAAAAACAATAAATATGTTCGTATAAAAGTAAGGAAGCTCACTAGTGTCCATAAAGTGAATTAAACTGTATTTAATTTTGAAGTCATTGTGGTACTTTCAGGTTGCAATTATATCAATAATAAGTACCTACAATTGTACTAACTTCCTGATATAAAACGTTTTTTCTTCTAGTGTAAGAATTGAATGTCTGTGAATGAAAAGAAAAATGTTTTTGCTCATTTACCTAGTGTAGGGTATTATATGGTTCGGCTTGATCGACCATACTTTCTTACTTGTTTTGCGTTTGTAAAAGTCACAATAGGTCTTTTCGTTTACTAAGAAATTTCTTCTACACAAACAGCACAACTAAACAATTTTAAAGATCAAATAAAACTTATATTTTTAAAATATCATAAGTAATATTACAAAAAAAAATACTTTTCAATGAATGTAAATAATAAAAAGAAATTAAAAAAAAAATACATAAAAATTTAAAACAAAAAGTTAATTTTACAAAAATAAAATTTTAAATTCTGTTTGAAATTTGTTTTATGATACGAAATTTAAAATAATAGTGGACTTAATTAAATTTGAAATTTCGGCTTTTGTGGTTAGGCTGGAAAATATTAAAATTAATATGCAAACGAACAGACTGAGTGCTTTGAAACTATTTGGGACACATTTAGCTAAGAACAATAGATAATAAGTTACATGGATGAGAAAAAACAACTGTTAGGCCAAAATGTCAAATATTGACCCCCTTAAACTCAGTTAGTTCTTGACCGATCTTGTTATCCAAAAGGACTAACCTTTGTGTTCATCCCGATCGGTGGTTTGATGTAAAATCCCCCAAAAATATTTCAAATGTAACTGGAACACAAACTCTAAAAAATTATTATTATACCCAAAATCCAAATTTAAAAATGGGTTAATTGTTATATAATATTTCGAATAAATTAAACAAAATTTCAATTTCTAAATGAGTAAAAAAAACAATTATTAATTCTAAAACATTAATTCAATGAAATTTCTATTCTATTGTGTATTAGTTTAAATAAAATACTAAATAGCAACACAAATATTTTATAATTATTTTCATAAATGTTCATACATTCATTCAAACATGTAAAAGACATGTGTTAAATTCAATTTAAAAAAAAAAATCATTCAATACGAAAAATTATTATTATGTTTTTGTTGTATTTGTTTAATTAATACTGTCAATTGAATTCCAACGTCATTGTTCTATAAATGGCCAATGATGATAAACTGAACCCATCTGAATGTTTGTTGGCTTGTTGAGTTTTCTGCTATATTTGTATTTATTATTTAAAAAAAATCTAAAATATTTATTTTAGAATTTTTTTTTTTAATTATTATTTGTTGTAATTTTTGTATTGTATCTTTTTTAAATGGATGACATATGCAAATGACTAATGCCTTAAAATTGTAAATATTAAATAGAATTTGATTACGAAACGAAAAAAAAAAATTAAACATGATTAGAAATACAAACTTTTGTTTTAATTTAAAGCATACGCAGAGAAAAAATATAGTTGTGCATGTTTAACCACAGTAACCAGTTCAAAATTGTTACAGGTTTTTTAACAATATTATAGTCACAGTAACTATTTAACATAATATGGTTAATTTACGATTCACATGATTGTAGCAACCATATATATGCACTGTGGTTCCAAATCAAAATCTAGGTGACAAAATTATGAAAATCGGTATCTTCAGAATTTGGAAAAACTAAGTTTTTTCGGAAGCTGACAATCTGCTCTCCTCCAATACAAATGGGTTTTTCAATTGGACATTTCGTTTTCTCGACAGAAGCGCCAGAAGTTCAACAAATTTTGAATCATATTTTCGTTAATTTTTTTAATGTTTTACTGCTTTACTAAATTAGATATATCTCAATTGTTTTACCATATAGAAATTCATACTTCAAAACATAGATAAACATTGATATAGGCTTTTATTAAGTGTATATCTCATATTTATGGGCCTCTCCATTTTCCTGTTATAGTCCTTTAAACTTGGGTCTCAAATATACTGATATTTTGTTTCTAAGAATGTTATATAGCTTGCCAAAAGAAAAGACCGTCGAAGCCCGCCCAATGACTATATACATCATTTAAAGAAACTTCTGGGAAATGTCTTTGTAAAAAAATTGTAGCCGCCAGCAGCCGCCGAAATACTTTTTTTTTAATTTTTACGGAATGGAATTTTTAGAAACATTTCTTTGTTTATTATTGAAATTTATATATCTAGACCCTACTGTAACTTGAAATATAGTAAATACAGATCTTTTTAAAAATTTAGATTCAGAAACACATGAAAACGTATTTTTTTATATAGTTTATATATTGATCTTTTAATCATTTTTTTTGGAATCGGAGATACGAATTCTATATAAAAAGAGCGCCAAATAATTTTGTCCACCTAGATTTTGATTTGGAACAAACATATGGGGCATTTCACGTCAAGTGAACCAACTTTCGAAATCGATGTCTTCCGATCGCGATGAAATTTGCACCAATGTTAGTTCTATTGGATAGTAATTCGGACACCATTTTTCAACAAGATCGGTCAAGAACTCTCTGAGTTATAGGAGGTCAAAATTTGACATTTTGGAAAAACAGGTGTTTTTTTTATCATATAACTTATTACCTATTGTTATTAGCAAAATGTGTCCCAAATAGTTTAGATAGCTATTTATGCAATCTTTCGAAAAAAAAAATTAAAAAAATTTAATAAAATATTTTTGATTTTTTTTTTAAATCAAAAATATTTTTTTACTTTTTTTTTAAAATGGGCCCTTTTTGTTTTTTTTTTTTTATTTTTTTTAAGAAAGCTTAGGTCTTTTCCTAAGCGACCTATATGGTCGCTTAGTGGGATGCGAGTGGGATATCTATCAAAAAAAATATTTTGTAACTCAAGATTTAAAATTTTTGAATTTTTTTGCAAAATCAAAAACTTTGTTGACTTTTTTTAAAAAAATGGACCCATTTTTTTTTTGCTCAGAAGAAAGCTTATGTGTTTTCCTTTAACACCCTTTTTGTCGCTTAGTGGGATGCGAGTGGGATATCTATAAAAAAATGTTTTGTAACTCAAGACATACAATTTATTACTTTTTTTTGAAAAATCAAAAACCTTTTTGACTTTTTTTTTCCAAAATGGACTCTTTTTTTATTAATTTATTTTTCTCAAAAGAAAGCTTAGGTCTTTTCCTTTAAAACCTTTTTGGTCGCTTAGTGGGATGCGAGTGGGATATCTATAAAAATAAATGTTTTGTAACTCAATAAATAAACCTTAAAAATTAAACTTACGCAGAGAAACTGGACACATTAGCCTTTCCGATGGTATGTAATATACCCAACTAAAATTTCATAGCCTCGATACTGTAATACCCATAATATGTTAACCTCAGGAATAAAAATCACTTTTTTTCTATGGAAATGTTGAATAATTTAATTTTGTTATTTATTTGTAATAATAATTAATTTAATATATAATAATAATAATAAAAAGATGAATAATTTAGTAAAATTTAATCATAATCACAATAGATCAATTTATATAATAACTATTTTTACACTTAATTTATGAAGTTTTTAAATTTTCAAATATCCATACTTTTATCCTCCTTATTTGTCACCTTTATTAGCTGCTTTTTTTTGTCAATCCTTTCTTGGCGTTATTAGATTCAGCTACTGATTTCGCTGCTGGCTTCTTTTTTGGCTTTGGAAAGAAATCGCATTGAGTAGATGCAGAAAACTTTTTTAATTTGAGTCTTTCATCGACAAGCGGTATGAAAGCATGGTATTGAGCAGTGCCATCGATTGTTACCGCAGCATCGAATCTGCTCTTTAGTGTTTTCAATGTTTCCTCATGATCCTCTTTGCTACTAAAAACTATTTTAGTTTCTTTACAATAATTCTTTGCCCAATGGAATAAAGCAGTCGCATCTAAGATGCGATCTTGATGAGAGCACTGGAGGCTATACTTCGCTGCATTTCTTTTGAGGTTTGCTCCAATACCATCACATGCTCCTTTACCATGAGCAGTAGGATGAAAATGACACTCAGCTGGCATTCCAAAATCTTTTTCATGAGCTGTAAGATTTGCGAAGCTACTTTTGTTTTTAAAATGTTGACGAGCTCCGTCCGAAACGTAGTATACCTTTTCTACTGTAAATTTTGATTTTAGATAATTTAGTATTATCTTCTGGTACTCATAAACTGCAACGGTGTCATGTTTTAAATCGTCGGATATGATTGCCATACTTTTGTGTTCCAGGTTTTCTTCTTTCATGTAGTAAATAACTACTGTGAATATAGTTGCTTGGTCGTTATTGAAGTGGAATGCTTGTATGGAATCCTGAAGAACATATTTATAGTTCTCTGCGAAATCAAATGAAATAATGAATTCACCAGACTTCAAATGTGTTTTCAAGTCCTTGAAGAATGACCACTGCTCTTTGACTAAAAAGTCATGGGTTCTCAAATTTAGCAATCCTCTACACAGTTCTTCCACAAAATCATCCACATTTAAAATTATGGTTTTCAGTGTGCATCTTTCAGTCTGAAGCCAAGATTAAAATTTTAACTCCTCAATACATTCTCGAAAGAGTTGATTAAATTTTCTTTGATGGATGTGGTTTCCGGGCAATTCGAACATTCACCTAAGTGGCAAGAAGTTGTAGCATTAGGGCACATAGTCAATTTAAGGCAATCGCGGTAATGGTGTAAATCTTCTGATGAATCATCTTTTAAGTAATTTAAGTTGATTTCCTTCAACATCAATTTAACATTTTCATGGTAAATACAAACACATACTGTGTGAGTTCCGCTGCTTCCTGCCAAAACGCAATGTTTTGGCCTCAGTTGTGTAAATTTTGTGAATCCAATTTTGACATCCTCGTATTCAGATTGAAATGTTGCGAATAATTCATTCAGGTTAAAGAGAACCATTCTCTTCTGCATTTGAACTTTTTTGCCATCGATTCGTACAGACATCCAGTCTTTCATCCCTGGCATCAGGCGACTCATATCATCTCGCTGATAAAACTGAGTTATTAGAGATTTAGTATCGCACTCCAAAGTTTTTCCCTTCTTTTTGTTTGGGAGTGTGAGAATCCCATGCTCAGCAACCAATTGTTTAGCAATTCTTGCTTTTCGTTGAGACGTTCCAAACTCAGTCATTGTTTTTGCAGAACTCCATGTTCTTGGAGCAAGCGTGAGAAGTTGAATTCTTTCAGCTTCACTCTGTGACGTTTTGTATTTCTCTTTTATTTGTTCAAGAACTTCTACTGCATCCTTATGGTATTGGTTTCGACACTCATTCGTTGAATTTGAAAAGTTAGAATAACCATCATCATCAACAGTTCTGTCTTCATTCTCGGAATTACTTTTGTCTTCATCTGGAATAACTTCAACGCAAGGCTCATTACTATTCAAATTCGGTAATTCGTTCAACTTTCCGAGCTCTTTCCTGCTGTGCTTCATTTTGTTAAAGGGATTAAAACAAAAAGACGAAAAAATTTCATTTTCAAATATTTTATTAAATTTTTTTAATTTTTTTTTTTCGAAAGATTGCATAAATAGCTATCTAAACTATTTGGGACACATTTTGCTAAGAACAATAGGTAATAAGTTATATGGATAAAAAAAAACACCTGTTTGGCCAAAATGTCAAATTTTGACATCCTATAACTCAGAGAGTTCTTGACCGATCTTGTTGAAAAATAGTGTCCGAATTACTATCCAATAGAACTAACATTGGTGCAAATTTCATCGCGATCGGAAGACATCGATTTCAAAAGTTGGTTCACTTGACGTGAAATGCCCCATATACTTGTTTACTGTAACCATATATATGGTTGATACAGTTATGTGAATCGTAAATTAACCCTATAATGGTTACCACAATCATGTAAATAATTACTGTGACTATAATATTGTTAAAAAACTTGTAACAATATTGAAATGGTTACAGTAAACATGCACAACTATATTTTTCTCTGCGTGCAAATATAGAATGAGTGAAAACATTTTTATTAGGAAATTTAATATTTTTTATAGTTTATGTTGTTATATTTTTTTTTTTTTTTTTTAAATTTTTAGATTCGCAATATAATTTTGCAATTTTTTATATTAATTATTCCCTGTTTCCCATAACTGTCAAATTATTGTCAAGAAATTCTACTTAATTTGAATTTACATTGGTTGCTTACCTCATCATTAATATTAGTCTTACTTTGACACTCATTTCCATTTTCGGTTAATTTGTTTCTATAGGCCTTAAACAATTTGGTTTAACAGTTGTGGCCAGCATGTAATTGGAAATGCATTAATAATACAATTTATCTACAATATACATGTATTTTATATAGGTAACTAATATTTGCACTATTTGGTAATGGCTTTGTGACCATATTAAGCCCCATTACCAATATTTTATTGACTTACAAGGTCCAATGCAAAGTTTAATTATTGTTTAGCACATGCATTTCAATGTACTAAATATGTATTTCAAATTTAAATGCAAGAAACATATTGATGCAAAAAAAACTCTATAAATAAAATAAACATTGATATGCCAATATGCAAGCAATTGTACGAGGGTTGTAACACAACTACTGCGCAATGATACCAATAAAAGCAAGTACTAGTGCTATATTCGCCAGTGCCGAATCTTATCCTTCACCAAACTATAATTGTTTAATAATGGTAACAAAAAATAAAAAAAAATAGTTTTAAACATTTTTTTTTAAAATAAAAAAAATTAGTTTTAAACATTTTTTTTTAATTTAAAAAGATTTTCATGAAGTTCATGAAGCTACTGGAAGATTAAAAAAAATATTTTTTTTAAAAATTTTAAATTTGTTTTAAAAAATTTTGATAACAAAAAAAAATAGTTTAAAACAAATTTTTAATTTAAAAAGAAAAAAATCATTTTCAAAATTGTTTAAAACAAATTTTTAAATTTAAAAAAAAATAAAATCCATTTTTTTTAATCACCCAGTAACTTCATGAACTATCTTAACGGACAAAACTAGAATGTTCTATTTCTAGAGCTTTTAGCAGCATCAATGTGAATGTTGGCAGCTTTAACATTTGAATTGTTGAATATCTAGAGAACCATTGAAGAGAGTTTCAAAACTTTTGATGCGTTTTTTTATTATTGAACCCAAATTTAAACCATAAACTTCTCAAACACCCCTCTAACCTAATGCCTAATTAAAATATACTCATAATATATTTATTTAAACGCCAAGAGTTTAAAAAATAAACAAATTTTACTTAAGATTCTGAGTCATGCTGTTTTGAATTTAATATTTGTTGTCGGTTTGTGTTCTTTTATGAAATAAACACACTTAATATGAATTTATATTTATACGTTTTTTTTAAAAAATTGACACACTTTTCATTAAGTATTAAAACCAAGTACATATAATATTAAAGCAGGCAGGCACATGACGTCATTTCAAAGGCAAAACTAAAAAATAAAATTTTGTTTAAAAACAATTTGGCAAACGTTTTTTTTTAGATCTTTAAATCTTTAAGATTATTAAAGCAAATCTTATTTTTCATATAACAAAAAAAAAAAAACAAGAAAAATCATATAGAAGGCATACAATCGTAAAGATTTTTCAAAGTCAAATTAGATGTTAAAAACATTTTTCTTCGAAAAAAGATCGACCGACCGGTTGATGTTTTAATGGTCTGTCATAAATATAAACCAAATAATTATTATATACGATATATGTTTCGTTAAGTGCAAAGTTTTTTTTGGTTTTGAAAATTTATGTTCGAAACCATAAATAATTTAGTAATTAAATTTTTAAATTATTTTTGCATATGGTGGTGACATTTATTTTATTTATAGACAGAGATTTTTCTTATTTTCCCTTTAAATATTAAATCTAAATAAATAAATGTTTATAGTTTAAACAAAAAAAACAAAAACAATATTAAAAACAAAACAAGTGGTTGTAGACCCCTCAGGCCGTTGCCAAAATATTCATACCAACATGACTAAATCATTTTAAAATATTTCAAATTATTTTTATGATTTTTTCGAATTTTCAGAATTAATACTCATTATTTTTGTTTATATTGGATATTTCCTTTTTGGCAAACCGCTATTTTAAGCCAAAATATTATGTGCTTAACATCTATTGCATTTGGCCAAAAATGTTTATTTTTATTTAGTAGTTTCACCAAATTAACCAGACACTTTTCTAGAAGCCAATTTTTGTATCTTCAGCTGCGGCTGGCAGTCTGACAGGCGCTTAAACAATAAAAATTAAAATGAAAATAATAACAAAAACAAAAACAATAACAATAAATAATTAATTATGTCTGCTGCTTGCAAGCACCAGCTAATGAGTGCCTGTTGTATGGGCGTCAGTTTTGGGTTGTTTTGTTGGAAAGATTTTTATTTTCAAATACTGTCTATCTCTCGTATGATTAGCAATTTGAAATATGAACAAAAATTATTTTGAAAAAATTTCAAATAATTAATTGTCGACACAGGAAATTTAATTATAATTAAATGGGAAAACATTTTCTTACATTGTTAAATATTTATAGATAGACAATTGTTGAAATAGGCTGAGAAATATTTATTAGCTGCAGCGAAATTTATATTGTAGTTAGTTAAGTGGGTAGTGCCGAAAGTTGTTACTTAAAACCAATATAATCCTTATTGTACATTAGGGTGGCCCTTAATAAACGAAAGTTGGATTTTGGCCACTCTCACCCCCCAGTTTGGTGAACATTAGTAAAACAATCGTCCTGAAAAAATTTTAGGTAAATCGGTTGGGGTTAATACGTGCCGCAAGCCCTCTGAAGTTTTGAGATACATTTACAAGGGGAAGAAAAAATGCATTTTTTTCAGTTTTTGTAAAAATTTTCCAATTAAAAAATTACTTTTGTAATTTAATTTAAAAGAAGCGAAATGTGTACGTAATTTTCGTTCTAATGAGACATAAAAAACAGAAATTGGTCAAAAAATGTTAAAGTTATTAAAAATTCGCCAGGCCATTAACGGGTCTCAGGCCACTAGAACAAGAAATGTATGAACAAAATTAACATATTTTGATAAATATTAAAATAAAAGCTCATTTTTACTTAAAATATGTCCATATATACTTGCATATGAGTTTTTGTCTTCGTAGGATACCGTTAACCTATTCTTAGGTATGAACAAACAAATAAAATTTTTTAACGGTAGTTTCAAAACTCCATTTTCAAATTTTTAAAAATTTTGTTAAACAAATTTCAGAATTTTTTGATCATCTCATTGGGATTTATTAAGCATATAATAGGAAATAAAAATGTGAAAAAAATTATGAAAATATCTCTTATAGTTTTTCCGTACCTGCGATTTAAATTTTGAAATTTTCGAGAAAAACCAATTATTTGACAATTTTTAGGCCAATGAACTCTATTTCCTTACTATTATGAATTTTAAGTAATCTTATCCCCAACCAATTTACCTAAAATTTTTTCAGGATGATTTTTTTACTAATGTTCACCAAACTGGAGGGTGAGAATGGCCAAAATCCAACTTTCGTTTATTAAGGGCCACCCTATTGTACATACATAAATACATACTAAACATAGAAAATATAAGTTTTTGGCACCATAATTGACAAGCGTCGTATTATTATGATTTAATGAATTAACCATAATTTCATCCCTTGTAACAATTATTTGTTTATTCATAACTATAATATAATGACGTGTAATCATATTATAGTAGCACAACTATAAGTTGATTGTGTCGAACCATATTATGATTCCATACATATAATATGGTTATGTATAGTGTTTATAAACCGGTTAACCGGTTAACCGAAAAACCGGTTTTTCTTCGAAATCTCGGTTTTATGCGAACCGGTTAATTTAAAATGTTGATTTTCGGTTAACCGGTTTATCCGGTTTTTATCACTCGGTTAACCGGTTTTTAAAATTTGGGACTAAAATTAATAAATCTAATTTTTTTGTGCATTTTTAATATTCATTGTATACACATTATTGGTCTGATTTGAAACCTAAACTGCTGATTTATAATACAAACCTCTTTAGATTAATATTTTTAAGAATTACAATGAATCTAAATAAGAGAAAACGATGAGTTTACTTAAAAACTATTTCAGAATAAATAATAAATAATAGTGGAACTATTAAAAATTTAAATTAAATTTCGCATAATTCTATAAGTTTAGGCTAAAACTTACTAATGATTCATTAAAAACTTAGTGATGATTTTACCAAATGTTAAATTGAATTCGATGTACATAAATTCTTTCAATAATTTTGACTTCATTAGTGTGGTTTGTTCTTAAAATTTAAATTTATTAATCATTTCGTTAGCTTTTCAGAAATATTACAGGAGAGACAAAATTTAATTTGATTTGATTTGGTAGATTGGTAGATTGTTTAGGTACTTATGGGATAGGGAAAGGGTAAATAAAAATAAATATATTTCTGGATAACGTTATAAATTTAAGTACATATGTGAATATCTGTGAGTACACAAATGTTATATTTAGGTATATGTATTTCAGTTTAGGGTTTATTTATTCAGTTTATATGCAAGTATTTTGAATTTAGGGTTTTATTTAAACACTTTTAAATAATATAGGTTTAAGTTTTAAAAGGGTAAGTATAATATTGTGTGGTAATTTCTGTGATAATGTTAATTTTAGATTTGTTATAAATATATAAGTTTTAACATTATTTCTCACAATTATTTTTAGGTTTAGGATTTAAGATTATTTTTAGGGTTACACTTTAAGTATTTATTAAGCTTAGGTTTTAAACCTTCGGGTAAAACACGAACTTGTTCTTCTTAAGACAATTTAAAAAGTGAAGATAAAAAAGTGGCTGCGTTGACTTTTGTTTACAAACAGAAGTTGGCTGCAGTTGTGATGAGGGTCATACTTATCATCAGGGATGGGGATGTGATATTGTTTACTAATGTGAACATCCTCCCGGTCCTGGATACCTGTGAAGAGAAGGACAATTATTTTTATGTGTTCAAAGAAATGGGTAGGGTGATAGAGTAATTGTATGTAAGATACATCAGAGATTGGATGTTTATTCAATATTGAACAATATCAATGTGTGAACAATATTGAAAAAAACATTATCTATTTCCTAAATTATTTGGGTGTATGACTTAAAAATGCGTTTTTTTATATATTTAGCTTTTATTTTGAAACTGATGTACAATATAAATTTATAAAGAATTGGCCTCTGTTATAAAAGATTTCCAAAAATATAAAAATCTTTGAAATCGGATGGGAAACAAACAAATGGCACGTGTTTAAAAACCCCATAGCGCCGCTCATAATTTGTTTCCACGAAATACAGAGAATAACCTTATAGCCATGGATATTTGGCTTTAGCGTCGATTTGGCAGGTTGACCGTGCTTCACATACTATCTCTTATGCTTCGGGTTATCTTAATGGATCCATTCATCGCGATTTTTGACTTCCTTGTCGAAATCACCACTTCTGAACTGATGGAACTCATTCACCATAAGCATCGGTGTGCTTCAAAGCCACTTATTTCAAAATAAAGAAGCAAAGCAAAACTTCCCGCATATAAGGCTTTGTTAGTACAAAATTCGACATTTTCGAAGCAAAAGGCAAGCCCTAAAGTAAATATTTATTAAATTCATTATTATTGTTAACTCATAAACATTTAAGGCTTAGTATCCTTTTACAAATTTAATCTTTAAACCTTTGCTGCACAAAAAAGGGTTAATTAAAAAAAAAATTTGTCAAAAATTAAAAGTTTTTGGCAAATATTAAATATTTTTCCAAGTTTAATGCAAAATATTAATTGCAAAATTGTATAGTTTCTGCAATGTTAAAAACTACTGAAAAATTTTAATTTTGCAATTAACTGTATAGTCCTGCCAACATCCTTAGATATTAAAAAAAAGGTACTCAATTAGTAGCTCAAATTCCGTAGATTTTAGAACCATAAACAGTTTTCAATTAAATTCCATTAATTCCTGGGACAAAACTGTTAAAAAACACGACTTTTTGTGGAAATATCTCGAAAAGTACTATTAAAATGTTTGCCATATTTGTGTTCAGCATTCCTAAATTATATTAGTCCAAATTTTCATCCCCATGTTGGATTAAAAAATCCCCCCAACAAATTACCACACTGGATTGCATACCTATGTATATATTTTAGATATTTATGCAAGATAAAGTCCTGTTTCGGACCAAGTGAAATAATGGAACGATTTCACTTGACAAATTTATTTGTAAGCGTATTTTTGTAGTTAACTTCAAGTATTATTTAAATAAAAAAGTTCAACAATTTATACAAAAATCTTAGATTTCTTTAAGGTCAAAATATTGTTTACTATCAGCAAAATAAATACATATTTTCTTTTTTATACTTTTAACTGGCCATATCTTTTCAGTATTTCAAAGTAAACTAACTGAATGTAAAAGTTTTGAAAAGAAAGAAAAAAAGTAAATAAAATACTAAAAAATAAAACAGTAAAGTAAAAGTCAAATAATGTGTATTTAATGCAAATAAAATGTTTGTATGACAAGGATGGTTGTTGGTGATCATGATGATGATGTAGATGATGATTTTACTATGAATGTGCATGAATACAAATACGACTGATTTGCTTTTAGTTAATGTTTTTTGTTGCTGTATGTTTTTCTTCTCCCCTGGTTTAAATTGTTATTTATTTTAGCTTAAAAAGTTTTCAAATAAAGTTTTTGTTGTCATTGCACACCTCGCACGTTGTCACACAGTCACACTTGTCGTAGAACACGTTGTCATTGTAGTTGTTGACAAGACAGACAGGCAGACAGACGGACGGACAGACAGATATTCATGTACTTTACTTCAGAGTGAGTATTTATTTCAAATTTCAATTGTATTTAACTTTTTCTTGCTTTATTTTTATATTAGTTTGTTTTCTTCCTCGTTTGTTGCTTTCCGCTTTGTTTTTTCGTTGTCTTCTAATATTTAAACAAGTGTCATTTTATAACATGTTGTACGACTGAGTTTATTTTATATCCAACATCAAAAGAGATGGAGGTATATTGATTTTATCATTCCGTTTGTAACATAAGATTCAAAGACGATCTGCTATGTCCGTTCCTCTGTTCGTCTGTCTGTTAAAAACACGATAGGACCCAAACGAAAGGCACTAGCTGGCTGTGTTTTTCCACAAATACTCTCTGTTATTAAGGATTGTTTTGGCAATATCGGTGCATAATTATAAAATCCTGATAAAATGTTGCACAAATTAGTTCTAAGGACCCTGAAATTATACTGTAAAGTATGTCGGAAATCTGCCAACATTTGTCCCTAGTCCCCATACAAGGTTCCCCTCAGAAAATGACTTGAACATTCATAATTTTCTTATAATAATTAATATCGTGATGAAATTGGTCATAAACAAGTCTTATATGAACCTAAATCTTTCTAAAAAGTAATTTATATATTTATGACATAAGTCATTTAAAGTTTAAAGAAATTAATCACTCTACCAAACGTACATTTCGAACCACAACTGATTCAAGTCCCCATAGAAGACCAAAACTACATATCGTTGGTGGGTATACAAAATTCGTCACAGCCGACTATTTGTTATTTTCCCCTTTTTTTGTATATTTAACATTTTATTTGCCTTTTTTTATTTACTTTTATTTAAGTTTTTTCGCCTTCTGTTGTTTGAATCCATGAGTACGCGCCGTTGTGCTCTTGAATTAGTTTTCCATTTTTTTGTTTTATGGATGCCTGCCTGCCTTCCCCTTCCCCTTTTGCTTTTATTTATTTACTTATGTAGCAACTTAATGTAAGTTACATGAGTAAATACATTAAATGTTACAAGTACGAAAAACAAAATCTACAACAAAATGTAACAAAATTGTAATGAAAACCTTAAAGAAAGTCCAAATCATATGGGGCATTACGTTTCAATTGAAATTAGATGCAGACAATTTGAGACAGTGAATGAAATTTGAATTTGAAAATGAAGTCATTCCAATTGAAATTAATATTGAAGAGTTTTGGCAAGCTACACTTTAGATGGAAAGCATTTTAGTTTGACATAGAGGAATTTGTGTATGCACTTTCCCAACTTGTGTTTGTGTTAATAGTTTAAGCGAGCAAAAATAATAAAAACCATCTAAAAAATTCGGATGTCATATTCAATTTCCATTCAAACGTCCTTCCGGCATAGGACCTTTGCGATCCTTAATTTAATTATCCGATCTAATAAGATTCTAGATCATGAAAGAGCTCTGTACCATGAAATTTTAATTTGAGTTCCAGTAGCGCGGGACACTCACGTAGAAGGAGCTGTAATGTTTCCTCAAGACAAGACAAATTCTGCAAAAAACGTTCTGACATACATATGTCCAATCATACTGTGCCCAGTACTTATAAGAAGTCTAACCGAGTATCTATATAGATATGTACAAAAGTCTTGATATTTTACCGTAGTAGTAGTCGTACTTCTTCCGAATTCCCAACCATATCTTTTAAAGTCTATTCATTAATAATATTAGATACAACAAACAAGGGGATATGTCCCCTTGCGCTAAAATTGTATCTAATAATGAGCAGTTTTTTGCTCACTCATGAGCGGCTGTATATTTTCGGTTTCTTTCGTGGTTGGCGAAAATTTATGCCTGGAAAATGGTGCAGGTAATCTTAGAGAAATGAAGAAGCCAAGTTCATCATAGAAAATTTCCTAAACAGTACCGATTCCATCTTTGACCCTTCAGTGTAGACTCGCATAATACCGGTGACCTTAGTTTGGAACTGAATTGTGATGTTAAAGGTTCTTTTAAAGTTTGCCATATCTACTTTTTGTAGGATGGTACCATGAATAACACTTCTTCTGATTCAGCTGAGATGCATTTTGTGGAGATGTCAAGGGTGGTAGTTGTGCTGTCGTTCAAACAAGTGTACCATAGGTACTCTTCTAATGTACATCCAGTGTGTAAGGCTTGAGAACCCCCAACTTTTCTTACAAGTATAAAAGATTCATAGTGTATTTCGCATTTGTGGTTTATATTTCACGATTTTATATCTTCTTCTAAAAGGTACCAAATCCGATTCCGTGAGATTACTTAAAAACATACGTGCCTGAAAGGGATTTAATTCACGACAAGGTTCCACAAAAGTGGAAATATGACTCCTTTTTTACCTCTATTCCTGAGTCAGACACCAACCAGTCTTGCCAATGTTGAAGGCAATTTATATATACAGAAAAGATACTATACTTTTTCTAGACAAGTGTTTCCGATATAGTACCGACAACGAATGCTTCCCCATAACTTCCTCATATATGGGCGTGTTGTGCCTTGTAGAAATTATCCAGAGTTAGGATATTCCGCACAAGGACTACAACACTACTAACGGTTAGTAAATCTCTTCACTCTAGCGTAAAACGGGCAAAATACTGACTCTTCTAACTTTTAAGATTAATATTTGATATGAAATATTTAAAGTCCATCATTCAAACAGTTCTACGCTACAAAGTATAATCGTAATTAGCAGCAACATGTTGCTAGGTATATGTCAACATGTTGCAAAATGGTTAATGTTTACAATTCTCAAAAAAAAAACTATTTTATATGTATTCTAACATTTATTTACATAAATTTTCTGTTCTCCCTTCTGTTACAATAAAATATGTATTTCTTTTTACAAAAATTTTTCACAACAACCAAAATAATGAGAGACGCACACAAAAAAACCAAACAAAGTTCGCTAAATAATTTATTAACTCAGGTCGTGGTCTTGGGTCGCCAACATTACAACACTACGGCCAGTACGACACACAACAACAAAGAACGCAAGAACTGTATTATAAAATGTATGAGAAAGTGTGTGTTTGGCTCGTAGTCAGGGCTGCCAGATGAATTTGGGAAAAAATCGTCAATATCCCGATAAAAAAAGAAAAAAATCGTCATTTCGAATTTTAAAAATCGTCCAAAAAATCGGAAAATTAAAAAGGTCAAGATTTCTAGGAGTTTTAAATTTCTATTTAAAAAGTGAACGAAAACATCACATTTATCAAAAAACATTTCTTAAAATTGTAGTTTATAAATAAGGGATCACTAAAATAAAAAAGTAAAGCTCAATTCGATTACCTATAATTTAAGGTTTCAGTCAGAAGTTTTTTTAATTTTAAATAAAACACATAAAATAGAATATAATGTCCAAATCTTTATTATGACCCGAAAGAACAATCTCTGCCATTACTTATTAAAAATAATTTCATTAAAATATAGCACCACGCTGTAGGTGGTCCATTCGGATGCTAATAATGCCTGAGATTAAAGCATAAATTCAAGCTTGGCGGCTTCAATTAAATAGGGTAATGTCATTATATTCTGAATAAATTTTATAAAAATAGAAAAAGTTGCTTTAGACATAGAGAATAGACATAGAGCGGAAACTCTCCTGTCAAAGACCTAACTCAGTTGTCAGAAACCTAAGTGGTGAGAATGTATTAGTAAGAAAAACTATGTGAAAACAAAATGTGATTATTTTGAGTAATTTTTTTGTTTGAGTTTTTTTCTAGTTTTCGCTCTATGTTTCTCCATGGCTTTAGAATTTTTCCGTTTTATTTCAGTAATTTATTTACAAAAATTGATTTAAAATCTAAAAATTTTAATTAACAAAATTCAAAACCTAAATATTGCTTTTCATATTCACCAACAAAATGAGAAAATTCTTTAACTATTTCATAAAATAGTACCATATTTTCATAATGCAGAAAATCTTCATTTTCGAGAAAGAAATCGTCAAATCGTCAAATTGCTATTTTTGAAACCAAAAATCGTCAAAATGATAAATCGTCAAATCTGGCAGCTATGCTCGTAGTATCGGCTTTATCACCGATAACTTACATATACATACATATGTATGAAGGTTTGTATGTTTTTATGTGAGTATTATGTTGAAACAACAACAACAACACACATGAAGTTTATTGATATAGATATTTAATGTACTTTTACCCGAAACAATTTCCCTCTCAATAATGTCTGTGTGTATTTTTTTATAAAGATTCTATCTGTCTGTCGTTAGGTCTGTCTGTCCACGGTAATCAGTGATGTTAACCGTACGGTAATTACCGTATTGTACGGTAATTTAGACCTCCGTACGGTAGGCAGGTAATTTCTACATTTGTACGGTAATTTTAAAAAGTTTAAATTTTTAAAAATTATATCCTAAACGTTATATTTCCATAATGTGTCTACATATAATGTACATATTTCTCATTAAAATAATCATAAAACTTTGAGGATGATGATAACCAACTACCACTAGACAAAATATATCTACGCGGTAAAGTAATCGCAAGTCTTTCAAGTATGGATATTTCAACATACAAATTAGTATTAAAAACTGATCGTAATAAATCCCCAATTGTTCGATACCAATATTTCTATAATTCCTTTAGTTTTGCATTTCCCAGAAGCTGTTGAAATGGATGAATTTAAATAAATAGATACTGAATTTATATTATAAGGCAAATAAATGATGTTGATAAAAATGGCATTCTGCTGTTTTACAAACATGGTCCTATATTCAAAACCCACTATCTTTGATATTCACGAAAATTACTTTTTGATAGTAAAATGTTCAGTAAAACAGCCCTCATCTATGGTGTGAATTCCTTACAACCTATTGTCTTTTGCTGTTTTATTTGCATTTTTGTTTTTCTCTATGTTATACAATTATTTTTATCCGAATGCAAAAGCCTCTATCTTTTCAAATAATTTTCAAATATTTTTTTGGAATAATTTCATCTTGCAATTCATGTTTTCCTACTAATTTTTGAATGCTGAACATGAATTTTACATTTTTCAATCATTTAAAAAAATGAATTACCATGAAAATATTTTACCAATTTGTTTTTGGAAAACATAATTTCCATGGCATAAAAATAAATGGTTAAAGTTGGAGTTTGCTTAAAAAGTGTATACTTTTAAAGTTTTTTTTTATCTTATGTTGTATTATTAGCCGTTATCTTAAATAAATCACGTTAAAAACTGACAGATGGCATAAATGAAATCAAAATAATTTAATTCTATTAAAATGCAAAATCCTCTATCTTTTCATTTTTATATACACATTGAATATTTTGAGAAGAAAAACCCTCTAGCATACCGAATTTTAATAACTCAAGTAATACGCGACAAAAAACTGTTTTTTGGCTTTCCTGAAAAGTTGTTTTTTAAGATAGAGAGTTTTGAATATAGGCCCTCGATATATTGAATTATAAAAATAAACCTGTTTCAATAAGAAAATATTATTATTTTTGTACTAAACTTTGGATACGGTAATTTTACCTAAAAAACGGTAATTTTTTTAGGGCTGTACGGTAATCGAAATTAAAAAGTTAACATCACTGACGGTAATGTTTGCCAACATTTAGAGGAGTTCATTGTTATTGTTTTCATACGTGTTTGAAGAGTGTTTTATTTTTGGGTAAATACATACAATGTGAAGAGGAAGACCCACAGAAACCCATCAATATTTATTGTATTTTAAAGCTAAAGACAAAGTAAACACACTGTAATAATAATAATAACAACAAGAACTATATCTCATCAGCAGCAACTGAAAATACTAAAACACTAAATAACAACAACTGAAAACACAAACATTCTCTATAAACTTATTTATAAAACACAAATTGTAAACATATTCCCAGCTCTGTTACACTCAAAGAAATGTTGTAAATCGGTCAATGATGCATGCAACTGAAAAAAAAAAACTGAATTACTGGGAAGTCAGTACATATGTATGTATTTTCCTAATTAAGAGTTCATTTATTAAGGTTCAATTACATAGAAAATAAATATTATGTTTTTATAAGTTTAAGTTAAGTTTGTCATTCCGTTTGTAATTTCTACATTTTTCAGTTGCGACCCCATAAAGTATATATATACTGGATCGTTATAGATTACAAAGTCGATATAGCCATGTCTGTCTGTCTGTCCGTCTGTATGTTGAAATCAACTTTCCGTAGTCCCCAAATAACCTACATATGTACATGATTCATACATCAATATGTCGGGAATTCTTCCGGCTCTGTTGCTATTTTAAATCGATGGCTGAGATAAAAGGAAAAAACCGGTACAACCTCGATTTGTGTCCTATTTTTTATCTATATCTGGATTACTAAGTCATTAATATTGTCAATATGGATATCTAGTGATAGATATTTCAAAGTCCATTGCAACGATGTATATAAGACTATGGTAAGTTGGACCTACAACTGGTCAAAATCGGAAAAAAAATTTTTTAACACGAATTTTTTTTTAAAAAAAAATTTTCTTTTCAATATTTTAAAAAAACAATTTAAAAAAAAAATTAGTTTTGTTTAAATAAAAATATTTTTAAGTATAATTTGGTGAAGGGTATATAAGATTCGGCACAGCCGAATAAAGCTCTCTTACTTGTTTTTTTTTAAACAGTGGTCAAAATTTATTTCGCAAAAATTTTGAAACACCAAACAGATCATGACAACTACAACACTTCACCTCAGTCTTAATTTTAGAGTGTAGTTGTTGTCTGACTAGTCCTCCCCGTCAATATTGGTGTCTGTTCTGTTCGGATCTGTTGTTTAAATTAGAATGATACACATACGCTAGCGTCAACCAATAAACCCAGAAAATCATGACGTGATGTTGTCATCGTCATTATTACATACATACTATTATTATTATTGTTGTCAGTGATGTAGTTGTTGTCACCAATGTTCGTGCTCTTGTTTTTCTTGTCTTTGTAGTTGTTCTTGTTGTTGTATTTATACGAATGCCAAAAATACAAAAAATGTGTGTGTAACAACAAAACACACAAGTAATCGTTAGGTATTGTGTCGAATATTTAGTACGCAACCTCTGCCACCAGCACATCGCCACTGCCATCTTTGCCGTCAACACTATTCATCAAAAGCGCCAGAGCCAAACCAAACCAACCCACCAACCAACCAAGTTGTATGTTAAAACAAACTCAGAGGCACGTACAATTTCATGATGATGATTTTGATGATGACGATGACTATAATGATGTTGGTGGTGTCGTTATAATAAGTTTAAAATCTACTCATTGTTGTGGTATCACATACACTTGGCAAACACCACAGAAAACTAGGAAGGAAGACATTCAGACGCACACAGACAAATTGGAGAGGAGATGATGATGATGATGATGGTGTTTTATGGCTCCTCGTGCTATTCATACCTCAACCTCTTTTAGCTTGAGCCCTTCGCCCCTGTCTTCCTTCACAAATACTCCGCCTGATATCTGTGCCCATCTAAAGTTAGATAAAAATAAACATTGAAAACGTTTCACTGTCATTTAACGTGTGGTTTATTACAACAATGTTCGCCGGTTGGTTCAGTCAATGTTTTCCTTGTTATAAAATTTTCCGCAAACAAATTTTCATTTTATTCTTGTAGTACGTATGGATGTATGTAATACGTATCTACATATTTGTATGTATTCATGAGGTTAGTGTCTTTTGTATTTACAAATTTGATTGTATTATTTTATTAATTTTATGGGACAAGCAAGCCTTCAAAATTACTAATAAAATATATTGTTTTATCCGTTTTTTCTGTTTAGCATTTTTTTATCGCTTTTTATTTCAAGTACTTAAAGATTGTGAGTATTGGCGGGTGAACTTATCCCAATTTCTTTTTTATTATTATTGTAAATAAATTTTAATTATAATTTGTTGGAAAAACTACTTAATTTGCATAAAAAATGTATAGTGAAAGGTATTTTATTATATTTTATTAATAGAAAACTAAGTAAGGAAAGTGAAACAAAGCTTAGTTGGCACAATGGAATTTGTAAATGACAAAATGATGGCTTAGTTGTGGCTGAAAAATTATTATAAATCTGAAAATCACACTTTTTATACTAAAAGTTTTCATATTAATCTTTACCAAATTATACTTCAAAATAAAAATTTTAAATATTTTTAGGTAAACAAAATTTTTTTCGAATTGTTTTTTTTAAATTTTAAAAAATTTGGTTTTGTTTTTTTTTAATTTTTTTTTTAAATATTTAGCGAAAAAAAAAATTCTGTTTAAAAAATATTTTTTCCGATTTTGACCCATTGTAGGTATAACTTATTATATCCTTATATACATCGTTGTAAAGGACTAATATCTATCATTAGATATCTATATTGTCTATATTAATGACTTAGTAATCCTGATATACACCAAAAATAGGACAAAAATCGATGTTGTCCTGGTTTTTTCCTTATATCTCAGCCATTTGTGGACCGATTTTCTCGATTTTAAAGAATTCCGAAGATATTGATGTATGAATCGTGTATGAAAGTTATTTGGGGGCTTCGGAAAGTTGATTTTAACATACAGGCAGACGGACGGACAGACAGACGAATGGACATGGCTTAATCGACTCCGCTATCTATAATGATCAAGAATATATGTATATACATTATAGGAAGGGATGATTATATTGTGGAAATTACAAACGGAATGACAAACTTACATATACCCTTGCCACTCATGGTGAAGGGTATAAAAAAGCGCCGCCGCACACCCATTCATCACCGAAGCTAACGGTGAATGTGATCCATAGGTTTCAATGTGCGAGATATGGTTTGTTCCGTTCAGAGGTGGTGATTTTGACACGGAAGACAAAGATCGCCCAGGCCTGCCAAAAATGTATGGAGACTAAGAATTGAAATCATGACTCCATGAAGCTTATTGTAAAACTCAACAAGAGCTGGCAAACTAATGGGGAACTACTGAAGAAGCAATTTCAAAACGTTTTCGAGCAGAAGGATTCATCCAAAATCAGGGAAATTTGGCCCCATTCGAATAAAACCCGAGAGACCTTGAAAGACGATTTTGTAAATGCGAAATAATGCTTGAACGCTATAAAACTGAACGCAACTGATTCGTTTAAAGTTAGCATTGGTCGAAAAATGCCCAGAATATGCGGCCAGACATGTTGCAAAAGCTGTTTTGTTACAAACTCACCTGCTCTATAGTCCAGCCTTGCCCCGTTTGACTACTATTTGATTCGATCGACGTAGAAGGCTCTATCTAGATTCTAGAATACGCTTTACTTAGGAAAAGAGTATCCGACATATGGTTCGGAATCCATATGTTGCCAGAAAGATGGGAAAAGGTCACAGCTAACAATGGCCAATACTTAGAATAAATTTATATTGTACAAATGTTTCAAAATAAAAACTAAAATATTTTAAAAATCCCCCATTTTTAAGTCAATATTAATTTTGTATTTCTCTCGTTGTTAATAGACAAATTAAGTTTTATTAAATTCTTCGAATAATATTTTTTACTCGTTATTCGTTCAAATAACAGAGGAAATTTTCAAAATTAATCAATCACTCAATTAATTAAAAAATTGTAAACTTTTATTCGATTAAAATTAAACTCGAATAATTGACAACCCTAGAAATGGTAGTCTTGTACATCAGTATACAAACATACTATATTTATTTTTGACCCACTCAAAACTAAATTTAAGTTCTCTTAATCTTACTCATCTTGTGGCACAACTTCTTATCATTCCCTGTTCAACCACAAATTGATAAATGTTAATGGATTCTTCCTTGTAAGTGAGTGAGGGAAAGCGTGTACCTTCAATGATTATAGAGAAGAAAGCAAACAAAAATAAACATTATTTACAACATGGATGGCAATTTATCTTTGAGCTGTATTGACCTGACCCATGACTTTATATCTTTTCTGGATAGCAAATAAATGGCTGTGCTGAAATGATATTGGTGGCTTTAATTATAGAACAACCATATCAACAACAACAACAACAACAAGAGAAACAAACTTATAAATTGGTTGGATGTATTTTCATCATTCTTTTCCAGGAATTTGTTTTAAAACAAACAAATAAATTACCAACCAAGTATTGATGGTTTTTTATTGGGGGATGGTGGAAAAAAAACTTAAACAGATGATGTTTGGAATTTAAAACAGGGTTGGTTACAAGTAAATTGATTATTGGTTTCAATAGAAAAAGGGAAAGAAATTAATAAAAACCCAGCAAAATTTTAAGTAATTTGTTTTCCTTTTTTTCCAATTAAACTTTTTCTATTATTTAAATATGCATTTAACCATTTTTAACCATAAAACTTTATTCATTCATTTGCAAACTAATTTTTTCTCTTTCACCACCATGTTTCTTTCATTATTAGTTTTATTGCATTTTTTTAACAACAGTCAATGACTGACTAACGGACTGTTTGGCTGGCTGACGGGCCACAATAAAAATTGCGGTCATCCACAACAACAATAGGAAAAAAATCCAACACTAACAATCAAACCATTTTGTTGTTGTAGTTTGTTTGTTTTCTATGGAATTCTGTCAAGTCTGTAAAAACCAACATTTTCTTTAAGAAGAAAAAAGTGAAGGTATATTTGACATTAAATTTTCTTCTGTTTTTTTTTTTTTTTTGTTTGTGTCTACTATCATGCTCTTAAACTTTCAAAAACAGATTTAAAGATTTACCATGCTTAAATAAACCTTATAGCTGCAAAAATGGCAAACAAACAAAAAATCTAATCTAATGTGAAACAATTGACTTGAAAAGAATTTTAAACGACCATTGCAACATAAAAGACATGATTTTCAATTTATTATGCTTCTTAAGTTTAAGATCTAGGCAAAAAACAAGCGAAATTATATTTCAATTGAATTTAAACAGACCGATAGAGAGATAGAGAGAGCGAGCGAGCGAGCCAACGAACGTAAGTCGATAAGTTGAAAGTAATTGCGAAAGGCTAAAGATGAATTTGAAGAGCCCTACCATTGAAATATATTGAATTAAATAATTTAACAAACAAAAAATGCTTTAACAATACAGCAAAAGATATTTCAACATGATTGGATAAATTTCCAAAAGAAAAATTGCACATTTTCCCTTAAGAAGCGAAATCGATTTTCGTAGTTGGCCTTTGAACCTGTGTAAAAATCCAGCGTCTGTGTTTGTAATTTTTTGTATAAAAATATAAAGCAACATGAGCGAACTCTGCCATTACAAAAAGTCTATTTTTGTGTAAGAAGCAGAGCTTCTAATAAATTAATTAAATTTGATTCAGCTTAATTCACTAAAATCTTAATTCGGAATTTAAAAAAAAAATCAGCCATTCAATCCATAAATCCATTCCCAACATCTAATTCTTTAGCTTAATTCAAAGGCTTTAGGCACCATGTAGCATTACATAAAAATTATGAATTTTTTCAAATTTGTTGCTTTTATTTTGTAACATTTGTACAATATAAATTTATTCAAAGTATTGGCCATTGTTAGCTACAACCTTTTCCCATATTTCTGGCAACATAAGGATTTCGAGCCAAAAGTACTGCACATTTTTTGAGGCCAAGAGCGAATCAAGCCAATTTCGGATACTCTGATCTGAGGCGAATTCCAAAGAGAGCGTTCTGCATCGATCGAAACAAATATAAGGCGGGTGAGGCAAAACTTCCCAACCATTTCTTTCTAAATGGTTTTTAACAGGTATTGCACATCTAGATGAAATATTACGATTTCATGTCCGTTCGTATATTCTGGTAGTTTTTCGGCCAATGCTCGCTTCAAACAAATTAATTGCGTTCGGTACAAATATCCATGGAGCTAAGGCAATTCTTTGTATTTGGTGGGAGAAAAAGGCTGCTATATATTATTAGTTGCTGAAATCTAGCAGACCATCATAGGGAACTATGAATACATGAATTACCTTAGCTACATGGATATTTGGCATATACATGCGATCTCTCACGCTTTGGGTTATCGTGGATCCATTTTTCATAGCAAATAATGATTCGATACAAAAATGATTTCTTTTTATAGCGTTCCAGCATAATTTCGGACATGCAAATTCGTCTTTTAAGGTCTCTCTGCTTCAATTCGTATGGTACCCAATTCCCTTGCTTTTCGCTATTCGCAAACGTTTTGGAATTGCTGATTGAGTAGCTCCTAATGATTTTGCAAGCTCTTGTTGAGTTTTACAACAATCTTCATGGAGTAATGCCTCCAATTCTTGGTCTCCAAACTTTTTGGCTGGCCTGGGCGATCTTTGTCTTCCGTGTCTCGCACCTAGAAACCGATGAAACACGTTCACTATTAGCTTCAGTTTGCTTCAAATTAAAGCAAAACTTTCGCATATGACGCTTGGTTATTTATTGTTTTTATACTTTAATGTTTAATAAATGACAGATATGTACCCTTCAAAATGTCATATAAGTTATTAAAAACAAAAGCCATGTCCATCTCATTTCTGTAGAATTCATTCATCGTTGAATTAATTCATAATTCAATATTCAGTTGTCAATATATCCTGTAAACATTTTGTAAAGTAATAGAAAATAATTATTATTATTCTAAACCATAGAGAAACATAGAGCGGAAACTAGAAAAAAACTCAAACAAAAAAAATACTCAAAATAATAGTTTTTTTTATTAATACATTCTCACCACTTAGGTTTTTGACAACTGAGTTAGGTCTTTGATAGGAGAGTTTCCGCTCTATGTCTATTCTCTATGTTCTAGACTGTGTACATTTTGTCAAGAGGCCTTATCAAATGAATTGTTTATTTCAAAAACCAGTCAACCAACAACATTTTGTTATTGGGCGATTATTGTTTATTACTGTTTTGCATCGTTTAATGCAAAAAAACAAGTAAGAATATAATACCCTACACTAGGTAAAAGAACAAAAACATGTTTCTTTTAAAATTTCAATAATTTATATTTTTGAGTGATTTTCGGGGCGGGGCTATGACCAATTATGCACCGATCACCACGAAATTAGGTCGTGTGATTTATTTATATATGAAAGTTAACTATGTTGAATTTTGTGTGTATCCCAAAATTTGTAAGCGATTTATGCACGTTAAAGTGATTTTCGGAAGTGGGTCTATATGGGAGCTATGACTAATTATGGACCGATCGTAACAAAATTTGGTGACATGAATTTTGTATATATAAAACTTATTTGGAGCGCAATTTGTGTAGATACATTTATAAATTAAACATTTATGACCGATAAAGTCCAATTTCGGAAGGACATTTGTATGGGGGATAGGCGAAATAATGGTCCTTGGCTTGTTTCAATAGGCTTCGTCCTTGGGCCGCAAAAATAATATGTACCAAATTTGATCGAAATATCTTCAAAATTGCGACCTGTACTCTGTGCACAAGGTTTACATGGACAGCCGGCCAACCAGCCAATCAGACGGACATCGTTTAAACGGCTCTGAAAGTGATTCTATGTCGATCGGTGTAGGGTATAATAAAAGCTGCTCCCATATTATGGTGAAGCAAAGCCGAGAAATCCGTGGCGCTTGACAGGCCCTACTAGATACGAATCTATTATTATAATAAATGTTGTAGATCTCAATAAATGTGAAAAAATAAAAGATTTCCAAGCTCTAAAGAGTAAAGATATGAAGAGTTTTATGAAAATATTTTTCAATTACCTATAATTGAAGCAGAAACACTGTAGAACGAGTGTATGATGACGAATAGTTATTTCGAATGAAAAGTTCATTTGGCATTTTAATGCTGAAGTTCCTAATAAAATTAGAATATTTCGTATGAAATTTACAATAGTTTTTTAATATATGTTAAAATAGATAAAAATAAAAGTAATTTTTAGGTTGCTAGGGAGTTTTCTTTGATTTACTAAAAATCAGTAATTTGTTGCTTGACTGGTTTTTGAAATAAACTACTTAAATAAGGAAAATCAACTAATTTTGAACATTAAAAAAAAATAATTTTGGAGTAAAATCAATATTCTATCCTTAATTTTATAAGAATTTCGAAATAAATTTATAAGTATGAATAAACAGTTAATTCTAAAGAGTATATAGTACTCATATTTAAAGCATTTTCGTTATTCAGTCATCTTATAAAATACAAAATCTTATAAATGAACTCAGTAAGTAAAACCCGAAGTAGTTGTGCCCATTTAATGGACATATTTCTTTGTCAAATGAGAAGATTTAATCTTAAACATCTAATTTTTTAGCAGGAGCTAGATTTTAAATATAAAATAATTTTCCTATTTTTCATACCTCCCAAAACATATTGCATGAATGGCTGAGGCAACATGAATGAATGAATGAGTGAGTGATAGATAAGGTCTTGTTGCAAAGAACACACAATAAAAGCGTAGCAGAAACATTAAAGAAAAACTGTTAAAGATACAAATGAATAGAAAAAAAAAACGAACTGTAGTATGAGTACAAGTATGTACTCGTATCTAAACGAAATGATCTTTAAGAGTAGACCAAAAAAAAAAACTCATAAGTAAGGCAAACAACGCCAACACATCGTCTAAACGCAAGTAATAAAATAAGTTGGAAAAAAGTTTATTTTTCAAAGTCTAGTATAAAATAAAAATAATATTTTTGTTAGTTTTTATTATTGTAAAGTTAAAATACCGTGAAAAGAACAAGACATAAAAACACTCACACAATGTCTGCTAGTAAATTCTTTAAAGCTGTTTATGTTACACCAGACCTAAATATTAACAGGGATCTCAAGTATGGCATTTTTCAATAAATAACAAACAACATGTAGTAGAAATAGAAAATTTTACGAAAAATTCTATGAAATTTTTAAAAACACTGTGCTACACAAACATTGTGTGGCAAATTACAAAGTGAAGTATTTTTTTTTGGGACTTTGAGCACCAGACCTTTGACAAAATAATGGTAATCATCCAGCTTCCTTTGAACAAATATGTATTTAATTAGATCTGCGATCATCATAAAAGAAACTTTTTCGTTGACCAATTTTTACTAACATTTTTATTCATAAATTTTCTTTATCTTTAAGAACGAATTGAAAACAACAAAAAAAAAGATACATTATGGCTTTTTTTGTTCATATTGGTACAATACCGTATTAAAACACTTAAAGGCCTGCTCAGAGTGTTGCAAATTATTTGATTGTTGTGGCTGTATAGTATAAGTACCCGGCTGCCAAGTACGAGAACTACTAGTAAGTAGCGCTACAAGTAGCCAAGAAGTTGTTGCATCCACATACATACATACCTACATAAGTGTTTACTTGGGTGTGTACATATGGATGTTAAGTTGATGTGGCAGTAATATTTGTAATACAATCTGATAGATACTTATCTTGATAGTTGTCTGAATACGAGTACTTACTTGTATTATGTATGTATGTATGTACTTCTAGTTATATATGAGTTTATTTTATTTTTGAAATTCTCCTAGAGTCTACATACAGTGACGGACATTACAATAGAATCACTACCAATATTTCATTTAAAACCAGGAGCAATCATAAGGATTGGTGTGGGCCAGAAAATATAAAAAAGTTGCAAAATGTGTAGTGGACGGACGAAACGACCATTAATTTAATTGGTAGTGATGATAAGACATGGGTTAGACGTCCAAAAAATGACACAACCAAAAACGTTTAAACATGGTTGGGGAAATATTATTATATGGGGATGCTTTTCTTGGTATTGCGTTGGTCCAATTTATTGGATTAAAGAAAATATGGATAAGCACTTGTATGTAAATATTTTGGAGAATGTTATAAAGCCACATGCAGAATGGAATATGCCCTTAAAATGGCTCTTCCAGCAAGATAATGACCCAAAGCACACATCAGGTCTTGCCAAAAAATGGTTTTTATATAACAAAATTCATGTTATGGAATGGCCGTCTCAATAACCAGACTTAAATCCTATGGAAAATAGTAAAAGACAAACTCGGACCTGAAAAATTTAAAAACAAGGAAGAACTTTGGCAGAAAATTCAGGAAATATGGTATGCAATTTCCTGATCTACATGCGAAAGTTTGTTAAATTCAATCCCCAAAAGATTTGATGCTGTTATTAGAAATAATTGATATGCAACAAAATATTAAGAAAACGAATTCTTATGATGATTTTTTATTTTTAATCATTTTAAGACTGATTGATTCTTTAGATTTGACATCGTTTTTAACATAAGAATGTGTTATTTTTTTCTATTTATTGTTTACGTTATGAGTATTAATATATAATGAACAAATTTTAAATTTTGAAATCAAATTTTGTAGTTTTACCGCTTTAATCGAATTCATATGTAGTGATTCTATTGTATTGTCCGTCACTGTATATACAATATGTATGTATTTTGTTAAACAATATTGTCCCTGAATAATTGCTTAAGTAGCTGCATACTTAGACTCATGGTATTTACATTGTAGAAGGGAGTAGTGGATTTTATATTAAAATTTTTATAAAAAACTAAAGATTTCCATGAGGAAATTGCCATTGTTAAAACAAACGTTTGTACAAAAAAGATCCGGTACAATATCAGCTGAGTTGGTTATGGCCTGAGTAATTTCAGAAATTATGTAAGATTAAAATCATATAAATCAAAAACTTCATAAAGTGTAATTGTTAAAATAATTGTTATTTCAACTTCCAAGAAGTTTTTTGCAAAGTGATGTGTGTGCAAAACACAATTCAAAGAAAAAAAAATTTACCAATATAAAAACTGATCTATTTTTTAAAAAGTTTCTATCAAAAAAAAATTTTTTTTTGTCGAAACTAAATTCTTTCATAAAAAAAAAATTTCTCTATAAAAATTTTAATATAAAAAAAAATTAAAAAAAAATTCGCAAAAATATTTATATATTAGATGTATGACTTAAAAATGTGGGATATACAATACATGGAGTATCGTTTGAACGCAGTTTTTATTTTTAATAACTTATATCGAGCCCTTAGCGCCAAATTATCGTAAGCGACAAAACACAAATTTTACAGGAGAAGGTTTTTTTTGATTATTTTGAAATTTATACATTGAATTAAAAATGTTATGATGCGATATAATATAATTTCGTTCAAGCTATTGGTCTATTTTTCAAAAATATTTATAACTTTTGACAATTAAAAATTCATGGAATACTTTATTGAAAAATATGACAAAAAATATTTTTTATTGAATTTTTGCATAGATAACAATTTTTCGAATTGAAATAAAATTTTTATTTATAAATAGTTTTTAGTGAAATTTCACAGTTATGTAGATTTTTCTATTTAAAATGGAAAAATAAAAACGAATTTTGAAATTTATTATCAGCAATCCCGCAATTCCCAAAAAAGTTTCGAAAAATTCCAAAAATGGTACTTTTTAGTTTTTTGGCTATAATATCCATACCAGGGTCGGGGTTATTGAGACTCTTTACAAAATAATTAGAAACATATTGAGCCACCTATAAGCGGTTATTATATTTTGATATCGGATACGCGATTGTAGATTTTTTGCCCTAAAATATTATTTTACATAAAAAATAGGTGTTTTTGAAAAGACCTGGTCCCCTCGGTAACAACAATTTTGAAATTTGTTTTCCTTGAAAATATTTTATGAGAACTTAGCTTTCAGAAAGTAGAAATTCCTTATACATCCTCTTAGAAAATTTTTGCGATAACTCAAAAAGAAAAAAAGTTAGTTTTTCCCAAAAAATTAGCGAAAAATCGCCTTTTTAAAATTTTTTAAATTCAAATGCATATAACTTTGGACTTAGTCATTATTTTTAAACAATTCTTTTGCCATTTGACACATACATGTGTTGTTAGTCCAATAAAGGGGAATATCGGGAAATATTTGAATACGCTGTTATCAAAAAACTGGAGTAGGGTGGGTAAAAATGTTGAAAATTTAATTTTCAAATGCGAATATCTCCTAAGCTATAATAGATAATTGATAGTTTTTTGTAGTGCTCGATGAGAAGATTCTATATGTATAATTTTTTTGAAATCGGAACTCAAACCAAGAAATAATATCGTTTTAAAAATGTAACATACCCGAGGTGTCCTATTTTGAGGGCCCTTGGTCACGCCCCTGGTGCGCCCATGAGCTCCACGTTCAAAACTTAAACTCGACAACACTTCTTCTTTGCGCGTGTGAAATTTCATTCAAACTAATCTAACCATTTAGAAGTTACAGATTTATTTCCCTCTTTTTTTCTATACCACTGTGTGTCGCTTACGATAAAATTTGTTTACTGTGAAATATAAACATTGACTTACGATAAAATCTTACCCCCTATATTTTGGATGTTATTACCAATTTTGATATTCTGAGAACGCTAAAACATCAGTCGGCCCATAAAATTTTAATTTCTGCAATAAAACAAAAATTTTAAAAATGTCGCTTACGATAATTTGGCGCTAAGGGCTCGATATGTCGTTTTGAAGGGTACATATCTGTCATTTGTTCTCACTTAGTTATTTAACATTACAGTGTAAACATAAAACTTCCAAGCCTTGAGGCACTCTTGGGGTTAAAAAGTATTTAGAATGAAGTGGTTGGGAAGTTTTGTCTCACCCGCTTTATAGTCCAGACCTTGCCCAGTCCGACTAATATTTGTTTCGATCGATGAAGAACGCTCTCTCTGGTATACAGTTCACTTCAGAACAAAGTATCCGAAATTGGCTTGATTCGTTCTTGTACTCAAAAGGTGAGCTGTTCTTTTGGCGCGGAATCCATATGTCACCAGAAAGATGGGAAAAGTTCATAGCTAACAATGGCCAATACTTTGAATAAATTTCTATTGTACAAATGATTCAAAATAAAAGCTAAAAATCCAGCATTTTAAAGTCATGCACCCAATAATAAAACTGCATTGACAGATTTCATAAACATGTAAAACCAAGGATTTTAGAACTTTTTTTGTGTCTCCTTTAAACTTAGCGTAAAGGGATTTAGCACGTTTGCAAGTAATACATCGAAAAAGTAACTTAGACACTTAGCAGTCTGTTGTTCAACATTCCTGATTAATCATCGAGGCTTTATTTTGTTTTATCCCAGATATTTATAAAGCAATTTTGCTGATATTACGAGGAAGTTATTATAACAGAACCGAAACAAGGTGATTCTGGTATAAGCGATTAGGAAGCTATTACTGTAGATTGTAATAAAACATTTAAATTTCCTCTGTGCAGGGTATTCCACAATTCGCCTAAGCCCCAAACACCATTCCCACACAATTTCTGTTGTTTTCATGTCGGTTCTTGTTTTTTGTGTTAAAGGAAAGTGTTTAGAATTGTGGCATTAAAAGGTTGTGGCATTTTTAACTGAACTGATCTAAAGAGGTGTTAATAATAACAAAAAGGTTTTTGCGTTTTCAATTGACAAAACTTTTAACAATAAACAGTAAAATAAACAGTTAGTTTTTAAGACCAGATGTTTAACAGATACGTATGGCTAGAGAGAAGGTATTTTCTTCTTCTCTAAACATAAACGAAAACAAATAAATTAACACGAATATTAAAGTCTGGGAAATAAAAATAAGGTGATAAATAAGAAAAACTTTAAAATGTGTAAACAAGTGTTGGAAATACAGAATAGAAAATAAGCATGTGACAAGATGTGCAAATAGGTTGTTATACAAATTTTTAAATACTGACAACTCATCAGCAAATTTCATTTCAAGCTAGTTAGAATATATATTAAACCAAGCTACAGCAAAAAACTGCTCACCAATTGGACATTTTAGGCTCGGTTTCATCGCCCCATCCTGAAGATCCTTTAACTATCATTTAATCATATTCAGCTAAACTCACTTTTTCTAGAACACAAAACCACAATGAAAAATTTTCATAGAGAAATGTTTATTCCTTCCCCTTTCAATCTAAATAAAAATCTATTTCACCTTGTCTCTTCTATTGAAAACTCTATGAAATGAACTTTGTAATTAAAAAGTAAATTAATAATAGCGTACACAAGAGCAGAGCTGAGCAATGCAAATAAAAAGAAATAGAGAAACTTAATTTACCTGAACTAGGAGTATGAACATTAAAAATATTCTAATTTTTCATTTTCCATTTCTCTATTTCTTACAGAAACATCAATACTACGAGTACATTTCCAAATAGAGAAGAGGAGGTTCACGTTTTTCATTATCATTAACAGCATTTACGTTAACGTTTCTGTTTTTTTTGCTTCATCTTCGTTTTTATCGTATTGTCGCTGGTTGGAATATCAGCAGAAGCTATTAAAAGATAAAGAGCTGTAAAATACGCCACTACCAACCAACAACGCATTTATAATTAGAATTTAACAAGCTGAACGGAATACAAGAACAACATCCTTCTGCCAATATTCATAAGTACGTTCGTTCGTTTCTCAGTCGTCAGTCATTCGTTTAAGGACATTAGAAGAAGGGTTACAGTACTCCAGCCACTAACCTTTACCTACATATCTACCAGCCAAGCATTTCTGTAAAGGAGAAAAACTGAACACTGAAATTTATTTTCAAATACACTCTAGAAAACAAAAACAAAAGAATATATTTGCATAATTGAAGCTTAAGAGTGTGAAGAGTGTGTGTTTTTGAGAAATAGATGAAGTAGAGAGGAAAAAGCTAAATTTGGAAATATTTTGCCCAAGAAAGTCGGTGAGTTATATGGAAATTTATAATTTCTTTGCTAAACTTGTAATTAAACGTATAATTTTGCAAAAATCATCTTCATACTTGAACAAAATTCTCATTTTGAAAATGGTTTTTATAAATGAGATGTGATTATGACATTAAACAATACAATCATATGAAATATCATTCGTTAGAATTTTAAGAGCTTTTTAGAGGTTTTCATATCAATACTCATATGGAAATCTACTAATTAAGACAGCAGCAAGGTGGCCATATTTTGTGATGTTTATCCTTACTACATACAAATAAAGTCTAGCAAATAAATTATTTAAAATATATACATTTAATAGAAATCAAATCTATAATTAAGTATACAAGTAAGAGAGCTATATTCGGCTGAGCCGAATCTTATATACCCATCACCAAATTATACTTGAAAATAAAAATTTTAAATATTTTTAGGTAAACAAATTTAAATTTTTTTTTTTTCAAAAAAATATACATTTTTTTTAAATTTAATAATAAAAAAAAATGTATGACAAACAATTTTTTTGGTGAAAAAAAATTCGGTTTAAAAAATATTTTTCCCGATTTTGACTCATTGTAGGTCTAACTTACTATGGTTAGTCGTTGCAAAGGACTTTGAAATATCTATCATTAGATATCCATATTGTCTATATTAATGACTTAATCAGTGATCCAGATCAAAATTAGGCAACCGAATAGGGTCTATAGCGGATATATTGATGTATGAATCATAATGTGTAAGATATTTGGGGGCTACGGAAAGTTAATTTCAACAATATTCTTGTTACTGTGTAAACATTTTTATGTTCATCGCAATTATAAATTTGAGTATGGTTCACCGAAACATAATTATTTGTAGAATAACTAAATAATACTCATAATATGTTTAAGATGCAAACAACATATGTTTACTTTAAATAATATTTTGTTCTTACCATTTTTAGGATGATTTTGTATTAGATTTTGTTATTTTAAAACTGGGATGCCCGAAGCTAAAACTGCAGTTGTGTTGGTGAGGTGAACTAAAAGAAAATGCAGTATTTATCAGGCTTAATTTGTTGTCAATAACACTCTGCTACAAAATAACACTTTTTGTCAGATACTTGAAAAGCGACCTAATGGGGGTTGTAGGCCTAAGTGAGGACATACTAAAACATAACTCAAAATTTTGAGTTATTTTTAAAAAAACTGTTTTAGGGTAGGTCATAGTACTTTAGTACCTCTAATTCACAGATTTTTAGACCGATTTAAAAATTTTAAACAACTATTTATAGGCAAAAAATTAAGCTTTCATAAAATGTATGCACAAAATGTATATTCTATATTCCAAATTGTGTAAGTTTTTTATAAAAATGTTAGCTTTATTTTTTATTTTTTTTCGTAATTTTTCAAATTCAATGCAATTTTGTTTTGCTATGTGTTTTTAAGACAATTTTATATAGACAAAAATAAGTTATTACTTGTAAAAAGTTCAAAAAAAATTTACCTTGTAAATTCAAAATTGTACAAATATTTTTTTATAGTTTTTTTTTTATTTATTTATATGCGCTGGGGGAGAAATTTTTTAAATTTTCATCCGATTTGAATAATTAAAACCATGTTTTGTTAAGAACTAAATTTCCTTTATACATTTCTATAAATAAGCTTCCATATCAAAAAAAGCTAATAAAATCAAAAAAGTTGATAAATTTAGTTTTTCCTTTAGATATTCTTAACAAAAAACAAGTAAGAAAGTATGGTCGGTCAAGCCCGACCATATAATACCCTACACCAAGTAAATGAGTAAAAATATTTTTCTTTTAAAATATCAATAATTTATATTTTTGAGTGATTTTTGGAAGTGGGCCTTATATGGGAGCTATGACCAATTATGGACCGATCACCATAAAATTAGGTCGTGTGATTTATGTCTATATTAAAGTTAACTATGTTGAATTTTGTGTGTATACCAACATTTTTAAGCGATTTATGCACTTTAAAGTGATTTTCGGAAGCGGGTCTATATGGGAGCTATGACTAATTATGGACCGATCGTAACAAAATTTGGTGACATGAATTTTGTGTATATAAAACTTATTTGGAGCGAAATTTGTGTAGATACATAGATAAATTAAACATTTATGACCGATAAAGTCCAATTTCGAGGGCACATTTGTATGGGGGCTAGGTGAAATAATGGACCGATTTCAGCCAGTTTCAATAGGCTTGGTCCTTGGGCCGAAAAAGTAACATGTACCAAATTTGATCGAAATATCTTCAAAATTGCGACCTGTACTCTGCGCACAAGGTTTACATGGACAGCCAGCCAGCCAGCCAGCCAACCAGACGGACGGACGGACATCGTTTAATCGACACAGAAAGTGATTCTAAGTCGATCGGTATACTTTAAGGTGGGTGTTAGACTAATATTTTTGGGCGTTACAAACATCTGCACAAACGCATAATACCCTCCCCACTATGGTGGTGTAGGGTATAACAATACTAATAACTTACAAATGTATCAATAAATGCATGTCATTTAAATCGTAAATCAGTTTTCTTTCCAAACCCCTTAAAAATTTAAAGTCAGACAAAAACTGACTGAAATACAGAATGATAATTTGGCGAACATCAATAAAAAAGTTTTTTTAGAATAAATTATAACCCACGCTAGGTCGTTATCCAAGTTTTGTGTAATCAAGTCAATAATCTTAGTCAAATTTTCTGCGAAAAATAGCAATATAGCCGATTAGCATGTGCATTCGTCGCTGTCTCAGTGAAGACTAAACATAGGAGAATAAGAATATGTGTGTGGTTAGCTTGCACAATTGTGCTATGAAATGGTCATGAATGGTTTACAAGTAAAGTTTCTCATTCTGTAGTGTTTTAATTGTATAATATCTTTAGATTTTCTAAAGCGAATTACACTACACTGCACTCAAAAATAACTTGGCAATGACATAGTGCAGGTTGTAGATCTAGCTGAGTGTATTTTTAATATGATTGCGTTGAATTATAATATGATTTCATTTGGTCATACTATGAACAATATCGGTCCATAATTTGGCCAATGTTGCCCGAATTTCCAATTCTAAAATTTAAAAATAGTTTTTTACAATTACTATTTTTTTTATTTGTTTAGTAAAAACTGTTCTAACAAATTTTAAGAATGACAATTTAAGCCAATTCCTTAATGCAGTTGAAATCAGAGTTAAAATCTTACTTCAGTAAATCTGGCCACCTTTAAAATGTACATATGCGTGCGGAAAATCGTTAAAAAATAAAAAACTTTTAATCACATTTAGAGCATCATTTAACGTGAGTCGATGTGTGATGGAAAAAATCAGTGATGGAAAATCCATTAGTATTGAACATTTTTTAGTATTCTACGAAAAATATCTTCTCATGTCACATTAAGTACTTTTTCTGAATTATACAATTTTGAAAAAGGATGGCACTAATAACAATTGGGAGCCGAGAAATTCAAAAACCTATTTTGTACATTTTTCTACAAGTCATTATTAATATATAGTTTTTAATACTTTGCGTTTAATTGTTTCTGCAGAAATGCTACTGAAGCACCAATTTATTTCAGATCGATACAACTATAACTTTAAGTTCCATTTTCTCTGGTAATTTCTTATCGTGACGATATACTGCCAGTTCTCATACAAATATTATAATAATTGGTAGCATGGAATAAACACGGAAGGAGAGAGCAATATCAATGCAAAAAATTACTCTCTTTTCACACATACGGGTGATACAATAATAAAATACATGCAATACATTCTCATCAATTATGTTTTTGACAACAGACTTAGGTTTTTGGCTCTCAGTTTTTCATGTAGTTTTCATCTATGATTCGGATTTGTTAAATATTCAAATGACATACAAAATTGCATGTTAGCAAGCTGTGAGGCCGAAACGAAAATTTCTAATATTTTCCTTGAGAAAATAAATTATTGTGGTGTTTTGAATGGCAACATTACATTACTGTCAGAATGAGTATAAATATAATCTTTAAGAAAAACATAAAATGTTCGGTCAATTCAGTGCGTAGGTTTGGATCATATTCGTTCATAGTTCAAAATCATTCAATTGAACTAGTTCGTTCATAAACTACCCAAGTGTAGTGAAAAGGGGGGGCTCATCATGTTTGCACGAAATAATTCTAAACTTTAGTCTTAAGAAAGTACATTTTTGGTTACAGTATAGTACCATTATTATATAATTTCAATTTTCCATGCCTGATGTGAATGTCGATTAAGGTGGGAATGTGAGTGTGAGTGCGAATGATTAAGTGTGTGAGTGAAAGTACAAAACCCGTATCATAATGTTACGGTTTTACTATGTATGTCATTCGCAAGCACATACGTTCGCTTAAGGATACACTGGGAAAACAAATAAGTACCGTATTTATAAAACCATTTAAATATGTATTACTAGAACAAATTATTTCAAATGGATTTATTATGGAGAATTAACTTTAATAAAGTTCTAGCTATTATCTTGTTAGATGTAAAATACTTGTATAAAAATGTTTGTTGGAATTTTCTTAAAGTGTACTCGGATCCGCTTAATAAAGTATGTTAATGTATTCTCGTTCATTCTACAATTTTAAACTTGTGTTTGTTCAATACAAAGACTCAAAAGGATTTTTATTTTTGGTCTCTGTTCAACAAAACCCACAACAACAGCACCAGCAGCAACAACAACAAACTACAACATGTGAAAATGAATAACAGCATCCTCTATTCGAATACTTAATGTCAATTTTAAAATCGATGCTAGAAAATGACAAATGACATTTTCGTAGGTGGTAGATCTAAATTGCAAATTATACAATAGCAAAGACACTTTCAAACAGTTTCTTTTTTTAAAGCATTAAATTGGTAAATTTAAAGCAAATATTTAAGTCTTTCTTCATGACTTAAACTTCAACTTGCATTAAAAAAAAAGAAAAAATAAAGTTGTTTGTATATTTTTCCTCAACTTAACTTTTGTTGCTGTTTTAACTTGAACGTAAAGTTCATTTGAAAGTCTGAAGTAAGCAACCAACAAAGATGTAAAAGAAACTTGTTAAGTATAAATAATTCTCTTAAGACTATTGTAATTTCTGAGTTATTTTTAATGTATATATATAGCTAGATAGATATGTATGTATGTCATGAACAAACAGATTCCTTGGCTTCTAAGTTGTCGAATATCCGGTGAGTTTTAAAAGGATGAGAAAAATATTACACAGATTGTTTATATTTAATTTAACTTATATCTAGTTTTGATTACGAAAAGGCTAAGGAATATAAACTTTATTTGTTACTTCTTAGTTGGTTTTGAATTGAAAATAGTAAAACTTTATGTTTCAGGGACACAAGTTGCTAAAATATTATAGATATATTCTATAATAAGGATCTGAAAATGTTTGTATATTTTCAGCAGAAATCAAAATTATTTAATTGGTAATCAATACAAGTACTCAGTTAAAAGTAGTACCAAAACTGGACAAATGGTACCTAAATAAAAAATTATCATTTTGAATAAGTTAATTTTAAAAAAAGTACATTTCTAAAATGTTATTGTTATAAAAAAAATTTTGTAAAAAAGTACTTTTTCAACAAATCCAATTTTGGTACTTTTTAAGAATGCTTTTTTGAAATTGGCTTATTCTATTATACTATTCTAAAAAGATATTATTATAGTATTAATTGAGTTGATTGATAAGTTTGATGATTCCCATAATGTTGAAAGTACATTCTACATTTTGTTGCTTATGTTTTGTTAAGTGAACTTTTATCTCACCCAATGTGTAGGGTATACAGGGATCGTGTTTAGCTAGCCATAATTTATTACATTTTACCCACAATCATCTTCTTTTTCAGTCGACTGTACAATTTATATAAAGTTGTAATATAAAACATTTTAAAACATGGTTTAATATACTACAACAGCATTTTATATGAGTTGAATACACTCACAAAAACACTGACAATTATTTTAAGAAGTTTATTGACCCTCTATTACAGCTAAGGAGAAGCGTTTCAATTCTAAGGATTCTTCTAGAAATTTCTCATCAGCTATTGATTTTGATTTTTGTTTCTTATTTGAAAAAAAGTTTCACTTTTCTCCCCTGGATTTTTAGTTGCTGAATTGCGTATGCTCCGGTGTATGTTATGCTGATATTTTACACGTCTTGGTATTAACAGATTCTCGTCCTACCTTACGTATTATTTACTACTGCTGAATACCTGCTCTTATGTCTATCATCTTTACATCTTCGCTGCAATCTCTTCTGCTGACTCTCCTCGGCTTAAATTTCTCTGTTGAATCCTTAGCTGTCTTACTTACATCTCAACTTCTGCCTGTTGACACTACAGAACTAGTTACAAACTAGCTACGTGACTAGTTATTTTAACATGTGCATGTCCTAAGCAAAGGGTCAATTGTCGTTTTTTGATTACAATAAGACCGTCCGATAGCTGGTTCAAAGTAGACAACGCACTGGCATCACATATAGGTTACATAGAATCAGTTACCTTACTAGCTACCAAACTGGTTACTTGTTCAGCTACATAACTATTTATTTTAACATGTACGAGTAATAATTGACCTCAAATAGTCAGCTAAAAAGACATATCACAAACAAACCTTTCTTCGATAACTCTCCAATGGATTGCATTCTAAAGTGCAGTACAAAATAAACGTTTAAAGTGATTACACTCTAGGTTACTTAGAGATACTTAAGTCACAACTGACTTAACGCTAGGTTACATGGGATGTTAGTATTCTTAAGCAAAAAGAAAATAAACTGTATGAGAATTATATCAAAAGAATTTGTATAAAAACTGTTTTCGTACAAATCATAAAATACGTCAGTAAAACACAGACGTCCAAAGTGACTACACTCTAGATTACTTAGAGACACTTAAGTGATAATTGGCTTCACGTCAAATTAGCTGGGATGTATAAAGTAATCAAATGACTTCTGTCTGCACTACATAGAGCACAAAAGTGTCAAATGACCCAAAATATTGTTACGAATTTGCAATAGCGATTTGAATTTAACTGCCTGCAACATTCATCATGTTTATAAACATGTCCATCATTTGAAGCTTTAACTTATCAACAATGTTGATAGCATGCAGATGCAGATGGCAGTGTGTATAAATAGTGATTGCGGTTGCAGTAGTGAATGAGTCCAATTTGAAATATCGTTAAGTAAAGACATCAACTGCATTACCAGTGCATACTTGTACATTATAAAGTGTGTGTATTTCTGCGAATTTATAAACGTGTATAAAAACACTGAGTAACTATTTCAATTGTTGTTGTACATTTTATGGTGTTTTCTTTTCTGGCATAAATGATGCATTTATGCTGCCTTTTACCCTTTTTTGTGTCCGTTTTTGAAAAAAATTTAGTTTGGTCGTGTTCTTTTCTAATAATGTTACCCTAAAACCCTGAATATATGCTACATGTTTCACCCTCAATTTTATCAAAGGGTTGGAAATGCACCACTTTTTATGTAAACAAAAATTATAGTTTTTTAATATTTAGAAGCTACATAAAAGAAAACAAGTAAGAAAGTATGATCGGTCAAGCGCGACCATGTAATACCCTACACTAAGTAAAAGAGCAAAAACATTTTTCTTTTAAAATTTCAATAATTTATATTTTTGAATGATTTTCGGAAGTGGGCCTTATATGGGGGATATGACCAATTATGGACCGATCACCATGAAATTAGGTCGTGTGATTTATGACTATATTAAAGTTAACTATGTTGAATTTTGTGTGTATACCAACATTTTTAAGCGATTTATGCACCGTAAAGTGATTTTCGGAATCGGGTCTATATGGGAGCTATGACTAATTATGGATCGTAACAAAATTTGGTGGCATGAATTTTGTGTATATAAAACTTATTTGGAGCGGAATTTGTGGAGATACATATATAAATTAAACATTTATTACCGATAAAGTCCAATTTCGGGAGGACATTTGTATGGGGGCTAGGTGAAATAATGGACCGATTTCAGCCAGTTTCTTGATCCTTGAGCCGAAAAAATAGTATAAAAATAGTACCAAATTTCATCGAAATATCTTCAAAATTGCGACCTGTACTCTGCGCACATGGTTTACATGGACAGCCAGCCAGCCGACTAGACGGACGGACATCGTTTAATCGACTCAGAAAGTGATTCTTTATACTTTAAGGTAGGTGTTAGACTAATATTTTTGGGCGTTACAAACATCTGCACAAACGCATTATACCCTCCCCACTATGGTGGTGTAGGGTATAATTACATAAATGCAACACATTATGAGGGTATGGCTAACATTTAATAAATGGTACACAATATATAGGCAACATTTTGAGTCAGAAAAGAAAACACCATTAAATAAATAAAGAGTTGTTACAATTTTAAACTAGTAAACTTCTTTTTATTTACAATCAAAAGTAGGCGGTATATTTAAAGGAAATAAACCACAGTTTTTGAAAGGTAAAAAAGTAACAATATATAATTTGGAGTCAATCAAGTGATCAAACATTAGTGACAATCACTGTCCATTTTAAAACTCTTAAAAAAACTAAATCTTATCCGATTTTGGTCATTTATTTTATAACATCCATTTTACCAACATTTTTTTCACGAGTGCAACACATAAACGTCAGCAGTAAAACACCATAAACTTTTAGTAAAAATTGTTTGGCAAAACTTTTTGCACCATCACAACCGGCACCGACACCGACACCACCATCATCGGGCACAACAACATCATCAACTCCTCTACCAAATAACTACAGCCACTACAAGAGCAGGAAACAAGTTAATAAATTTCTGTTAAATAAAATAAGAGAGAGAGAAAAAAAGCAACACAAAAAATACCATCCTTAAATAAGAAATCAAGGGAATAACAAAAAAAGTTCGAAAACGTATCTGAAAATACTGCAACCATGCAACAATAAAAGCAACAAATGTACCATATTAACTATTTTAAATGTTGCATGCAACATATGAAGGCAGGCGAATTTATATTTTAAATTGAGTTGAAATAAATTTTCGTGCCGAAGAGGGATTTAAGCAAGTAACACACAAGATTATATTTCAATTCAGGCAACATTTAAACATCGTAAATGCTGGCAAATAAATTAAAAACGAGAAATACAATAATAAATAAATTTACTACTAAAGACCAAGCTGATAAAAATCAAGATTAAATTAAAAATTATATAACAAAAATTAAAAACTTTTAATTCGAAAACTATACTAAAACCAAAAATATACATCTACACTTCATACATTTACTAAAGACATCAAGACCTTTATACTATAAAATAAATTAATTCAGGTGGCGTATGATTGTTATTATTAGAAATTATAGCTTTTCCTTAATAATTTTAACTTTTTCCAATATGAATTTTAAAGATTTATTAAAATCAATGATATTAAAATTTTCGCTATTTAGTTAAAGCTCTTTAAACTACTTAAGGTACGGTCACACATGCCAAATATTTGCTCAAAAAATCGTAACCACTTTTTTTTTAGCACAAATTTGTTTGACGTGTTTACTCTAACAAGTGTTTTATAAGATCAAACAGAATCAAATAAAATAAAGCCAAATATTTGTTGTGAATTGTTTTAAGTAAAAGGAGTTTTTGACAATAAATAAAAGAATCAAACTATATTTTATTTAGCGGTTACGTTTTTTTCGTCAAATATTTGCCATGTGTGACCCTACCTTTAGGCTTCTACATTCCAAATGAAATACAAATTTTGCCAGGTGGCGCATGATTATTATTAAAAAAAAATCCATTTCCTCTTATATTTACTCCATTAAACTCTTTTTAGTTCATAAACATGAAAACTGCTTAATCATTTAACATTTTTTTTTGGTGTTTTTTTATATTGTCAAAAAGTAAACTTAAATATTTAATGTCATTCATAAAACAACCAAAAAAACAACTGAATAAAATATTAAAAAAAATAAATAAAAATTCTTATTACTGCTTCTTAAAAGTCAAACACCATCAAGTTTAAAATACATACATAAACAACAGCCAACACACAGATACTTCTTATAACTAAAACAAAATTCATTCATTCATTTTATTCATGACATTCCATTTTTCCTTCCTTTTTCGCCTTATAAGAATGACAAATAAAAATATAAAATAATACCAAAAATTTCGACTTACACATGTATTCAGAAGAAGCATTCACTCATATACAAACCTACATACACTCACTTAGTTTCTTATGGAAAAAATTTCATAAATTCATAAATTCATAAATATTTTATATTTTTATTTGTGTTTTTAAATCATGTATTTGTGAGCTTGTTATAAATTTTACAAGTATGTAAAGGGTGTAGCTTAAAGAGATTGCAAATATCTAACATTTGTGATTCTTTGATAGCATTGTTGATTAATTTAATTCATACAGCCAAAACTTATCCTTGGTCCAACAAATTATATTTTTTTTATCACGTTATCTTTTAAAAATATGTCGGAATTATCTTTTCTAAATCACTAATCCTCTCCAGCAATATTACATTTTTAAAATTGAAATTTCTCAAATCCCAAAATTATTTTAGATATCCCACTACTACAGTTCCAACAAGTACTTCTTGGACCACCATTTCTATATAGTGTAATATGTGTACCGTTCACCCAATTCCCAAAATGGTCGCAAATCCTCTCCAGAAAATTTTTCAAAAAAATTTAATTTTTCAAATCGAAATTTCTCAAATCACAAGAGTATTTCAAATATATCACTATTACAGTTCCAACAAGTGCTCCTTGCACTAATACTTCTATATAGTGTAGTATGCGAACTACAGCCTCCAAAATGGTCACAAATCCTCTAGATCTTTTTTTTTCAAAAAATTCAAATTTATTTAAATTCCAATATTAATTCTGATATCTTACAAATATTTCACGTCAGAAATTTATTTTTTTATTATTTTTTAGAGTTCTGTTAATATTTTAGATATATTTTCTGTACTATAATTAATTTATGATGACTGTTAAGTGCTTAACAGTGCTATGTTTTTTAACATGATCAATGTTAAAAAATTTGGTTTTTGTCTGTGCTAGTTAAATTCGAAGTTATCTTCGCGAACATGAATATATTTACGTATTTTTTAAGAATTTTTATATTGAACGGTTAAACTCTCACTCTTTATCACTTCATTTCAAATATTTTAAAAGGTCGGCCATACATTTGTCTTTATATAAAGAGAGTATGTTATTATGAAGAGTGTATATGAAATTCCGAAAAATTATTCGCCGAGAGGAAATTAGTTCACGAACTGTTAGCTACAGGACAAATGAGTCAGGGTCTTTCGCTCTCGCTCTGTGAAAAATACAATTTGCTCTTATACAATTTGCCAACGAACATTTAAACTAGTCAGAACAGAAATGGAATAGTGTTCTCTTTTCGGAAGAATCCAAATAAAATTTAGGAAGCACTGATAAGAAAATATTTAAAAGACATCCGAAGGGAAAGACACTGGATTCCAAGTACACAAATAAGTCAAGTGGTAATATTATATAAAAACCCGTGATCCTTCAAACTTTATATAACATCCCACTTTCAAACTCCCTGTATTGTACAATAATTTCAGCATATCAAACAATACAACCAGAAAAAAACACAAAAATAATAATGTTGAAATAAAAAAGAAAATGATGAACAAGAATAAAAGAATAAAATCGCATGCTCGAATTATTTTCTTATGAATGGAAAACACGTTCGGTTTTAACATGCTTTATAATACACCAGCTCTGCTTGTCATAAAAATTATTATAACAGATTTTTCTCATTTTCATCTCGGGGTAGCCAAAACTTTAATATTTCATTAAAATATTTTATAAAATAAAAAAAAATAAAAAAATGGGGAAAAAATAAAGAAACGCTAAATTTTTTTGGCGGATTGTTCTTTTGTTTATTTGTTGTTCTTGGAAAACACTGTGAAATGTATGAAATTTATTTAATATTAAACAAATAACAAAACAAATAACAGCCACAAATTACAACAATGTTATAATAAAATGTGATAAAAAAAATCGGAAGAAAATGTGTTTCATTTGCTCATGATTTTTAAAAAAAAATTCCCAAATTCTAAAACTCGTTTTCACACACATCACACTGCTGATCAAAACTTTATGGCTGTTACATAAAACTTTAGCAAAAACAAAAACGACAATATTTAAACTGACATGAATACAAAATCATAATAAAAAATCAATCATTCGAATTTAACTAGCACAGTCAAAAACCAGATGTTACAGTCAACATATCACTGTTAAGTCATGATAAATTAATTAAAATATTGGGTGTATGACTTAAAAATGCAGGATTTTTTTTAAATTTTTAGTTTTATTTTGTAAGATTTGTACAATATAAATGTATTCAAAGTATTGTTAGCTATGACCTTTTTCCCATAATTCTGGCAACATATGGATTCCGAGACAAAAGAACTGTTTATCTTTTGAAGCCAATTTCGAATACTCTGTTCGATCCAAACAAAATTAGTCGGACGGGACAAGTTCTGGACTATACAGCAACAACTTCTTTCTAAATAATTTTTATTAGATATTGCAACATGTGGCGTTGTCATGCTGAAATATTACGGTTTCATGTCTGGCACTTTTTTCAAATTAAAGAAGTTTCGAAGAAGAAAAAAACTTTGTTGTTTACACTATAATGTTCAATAACTAAGTGAGAATAAACCAAAAACGTGTTCAAAAGATACTCAATCTATAATATAAAGGAATTTCAAATTATTTATTTTTAAAATGAGTTGAATAATTGCTATTATAACATTCTAAATGTTTAAGAAAACAACAACTGTTTAAGCAGCTAATAGCAAATTAAAAAAGTTCTTCCTTTATTGAAAAAGAAAACCTTGTTTCCATGGCTCTAAACATGAGTATTTAATAATTCATAAAGTTATCAAGTTTTTGTTCATTATTTAATTAAATATTTCCTGTTATTTGACATTTAAAATAGTATTGACCAAACATTCATTCATTCGTTAAAAGCTAAATTAAACATCAGAAAATCATGATTGTTTAAGAAGTCATACAAAGAAAATAAAATAAAAACTAAATAAAACTTATTCTTGCCATCCCTATTACTATTTCACAAAAAAAAAGAACGAAAAGAAAACTAAAAACTTTCTTCATGACTTGGTAATTGTTCCCTTAAGCTCATTTTAACTTTTTAACTGAAATTAATTACAAATTCAATTAAAAAAAAGAAAAATGAAACGCAAAAAGGAATTAAAACCTTGCGATTAGTTTACAATACCATGATGCAATAGGAAAAGGAAATAACGTATTCAAATGGAAAATTATTAATACGACTAAAACTCGCAGACAAAAACAAGGGATAAAAAATAAATAAAACGCAACTGGAATGAAAATTAAAGCCAACACAAAGTAAAGTTTTCTATGCCAGCAATTTTAATAGGAATTACTATATAGAAATTTAATTTTAAATATATGTACGTAAGTATTATTGAGTTGTCATGCATCTACAAGAAAACTTAATTAACAAACAGTATTAGATAACGAAGCGTATGATTGATATGAAATTGAAATTTAATTGAAATTGCTAGAAGTGCTTTAAATATAATAGGCGTTATGTTGTTGTTGTTTTTTTTTTATATAAAAAAGAGGTAATTAAAACAGTGTTTGACATTGACTATGAAAACAGTATTCTCTAATTATTTTTAATTCTAAAATGATTCTTGGTATTCCTTTATTACAGCAGTTTCAAGGGAATCGTTTAAAATTTAAAAACAAATTATTTTACCTAGAAAATGGTTTATAAATATAACGTATGATTAATATTTAATTGAAAAGTATGACAAAGAGAGTAAAAATTAATCATACGCCTGTTTGCTTTGTGTGTGATTTCTTATCATATTAATCATACGCCTTGGTGTTAAAACAAAAATATAAAATGAGTGTAAAAAATTAAAATTAATAGAAAACTGCGTTTTATTTTGAAATTCATTCAGTTTACTGATTTCTTTTTTTCGCATTTGTCTTAAAAAAAGTTGGACAAGGATGATGGATGTTCTATTGTGAAATTTGTGAGCAAATTTATTTTAAATAAAAATTTAGAAAATTTTCGTTCTTAAATACAACTTTTTACATGTGTAACTGAATGAGATTGCAGAAGGTTTAGTGCACTTAGATTTCACAGAATTATTTATTAACTAACTTAGTATGGAGGGAGAAATAATTCAATTTTTTTTTTGTATAAACTAACAATTATTATTCTACCATTTCGTTAACGCATACATGGTAAAATAAGACTTTTATCATGATTTGGGTTCATTAATTTAGAATAATCCAAAAAAAGTACCACAGAATCTCACTTTGCGTGATTAGATCACCCAGGAACATGCATGCAACACACAAAAATGAATTCGGCTGAATTCATTAATTTAGTAAAAATAAAAAAGAATCAGAAGAAACTACAATATGTACCTATCATCATGTTTATAACTTTATTAAAAAGTAGTATTTTTACTACTTTTTTAAAGGCAGTATTTCTACCACTTTTTGAAAAGGTAATATTTCTACTAATATTGTCCACTATTTTTCAAAAGGTAGTATTTCTACTACTATTTTAAAAAGATAGTATTTCTATTACTATTTTAAAAAAGTAGTATTTCTACTACTTATTAAAAAGGTAGTATTTCTACTACTTATTAAAAATGTGGTATTTCTACTACTTTTTAAAAAGGTAGTATTTCTACTACTACTTTAAAAAGGTAGTATTTCTACTACTATTTTAAAAAAGTAGCATTTCTACTACTATTTTAAAAAGGTAGTATTTCTACTACTATTTAAAAAGGTAGTATTTCTACTACTATTTTAAAAATGCAGTATTTCTACTACTATTTTAAAAAGGTAGTATTTCTACCACTTTTTAAAAAGGTAGTATTTCTAGTCCACTACTAATGTAAAAGGTAGTATTTCTACTACTATTTTAAATAAAAAGGTAGCATTTCTACTATTACATTAAAAAGGTATTTTTTTTTATTTATTAACTTTGAAATTGATTTACATTTTCTACTACTATTTTAAAAAGATAGTATTTCTACTACTATTTTAAAAAGGGAGTATTTCTACTACTATTTTAAAAAGGTAGCATTTCTACTATTATTTTAAAAAGGTAGTATTTCTACTACTATTTTAAAAAGGTAGTATTGCTACAACTTTTTAAAAAGATAGTATTTGTACTACTATTTTAAAAAGGTAGCATTTCTACTACTATTTTAAAAAGATAGTATTTCTATTACTATTTTTAAAAAGGTAGTATTTCTACTACTATTTTAAAAAGGTAGTATTTCTACTACTATTTTAAAAAGGTAGCATTTCTACTACTATTTTAAAAAGGTAGTATTTCTACTACTATTTTAAAAAGGTAGTATTGCTACTACTATTTTAAAAAGGGAGTATTTCTACTACTATTTTAAAAAGGTAGCATTTCTACTATTATTTTAAAAAGGTAGTATTTCTACTACTATTTTAAAAATGTAGTATTTCTACTACTATTTTAAAAAGGTAGTATTTCTACCACTTTTTAAAAAGGTAGTATTTCTACTCCACTACTATTGTAAAAAGGTAGTATTTCTACTACTATTTTAAAAAAGGAAGCATTTCTACTATTACATTAAAAAGGTATTTTTTTTTATTTATTAACTTTGAAATTGATTTACATTTTCTACTACTATTTTAAAAATATAGTATATCTACTACTATTTTAAAAAGGGAGTATTTCTACTACTATTTTAAAAAGGTAGTATTTCTACTACTTTTTTAAAAATGCAGTATTTCTACTACTATTTTAAAAAGGTAGTATTTCTACCACTTTTTATAAAGGTAGTATTTCTACTCCACTACTATTTTAAAAAGGTAGTATTTCTACTACTATTTTAAAAAAGGTAACATTTCTACTATTACATTAAAAAGGTAGTTTTTTTTATATTTATTAACTTTGAAATTGATTTACATTTTCTACTACTATTTTAAAAAGACAGGATTTCTACAACTTTTTTAAAAACGGAGTATTTCTATTACTATCTTAAAAAAGGTAGTATTTCTACTTCTATTTTAAAAAGGTAGTATTTCTACAACTTTTTTAAAAAGGAAGTATTTCTATTACTATCTTAAAAATGTAGTATTTCTACTACTATTTTAAAAAGGTAGTATTTCTACTAATATTTTAAAAAGGTAGTATATCTAAAAGGCAGTGTTTCCACTACTAAAAAAAGTAGTCGTATTTCTACAACTTTTTAAAAAGGTAGTATTTCTACTACTTTTAAAAAGGTAGTATTTCTACTACTTTTTAAAAAGGTAGTATTTCTACTACTTTTTTTAAAAATGATAGTATTTCTACTACTATTTTAAAAAATTAGTATTTCCACTACTTTTTTAAAATGTAGTATTTCAACTACTTTAAGGCAGTATTTCTACTACTTTTTTAAAAAAGTATTATTTCTACTATTTTTTTAAAGGTAGTATTTCTATTACTTTTTTAAAAGGTAGTATTTCAGCTATCTAGGGCTGTTAAACAGTGCTTTTCTTGTAAAAATAGTAAAATAAGAGATAGGTAAATAAAAATAATGTTCTTAAAAATACCAAAAGTAAACTGTAGAAATCCAAGCAAATTTTGCTTTATTGTCATTATCAAATTGGTTTAAATGATTATTTCTGTAACGATATGTTGGTTTATTTCGATGACGTAAAAACTAGTAGAGAACTAGTAAAACATTAAAACTTTTTAATAAGTTTTAATGCGTAAACGAATACACTTATTATAATACTTTTTCTTATTACTTTCAGACTAAATATAATCTCCGAAATAATAGGTAAATATTTAATACTAAGTTTAAAAACATTGTAAAACAACCGAAACACAATATTCTATTTTTTTTTTCAATTTTAATTATCCTTGCAAAGGGTTTTTTAAATAAATATATTCGAGGCTGGCTGGAAAATATAAAAAAATCTCCAGCTTTTGTGCATCAATGTGATCATACTTTAAAATGATTATTAAACGTTCCTACTAATTAAATTAAATTTCATTCAAACTCATAACAGCTTAATAACAATTTCGAAATAAAACAGAATACAACAAAAGAAGACATGGCCATAAATATTTCTCTCAAAGTTCATTGTATTTTATGGAGTGTCTATACAATTATAGTGGTTACGCATTCTTTGACCAACTCATCATCATCGTCATCATCAACATGAGTTTCAATTGTCTGGTCAGAACACACACAAAACAATACAGATACTCGAACAAAAGCAAACAAAAAAATCGTTCGTTCGTTTATTTGTTTAATTAATTAAAAACAAACTAATACAATATTGTTGTAAATTAAAAACAACATAAAACTACTTGAGATTCATTGAGTAGTTTATGTTTTGGTTTTTTCTATTTTATCCAGCACTTACTGATGGAACAAAAATCAAACAAAACGACCATAATAAATAGAATGAATTTTTACTCTGAATGGATTAACAAATGCAATTAGTAGTAAACTTTTGAAAATTATAGAGAACAATAGAAATATTAGTAAACAATGTTATCTATTGTTATAGATTTCATTTAAGAGAATAATAAGTAGAATTATTCATTAATGGAAATTAAGTATTGAGATTTATTTAAATTCTAGTTTAAACGTAATCTTTAGAAAACAATCGATGACATAAATAAAGTATTGATAAACGTTTTTCTTCTTCAGTAAATAAATTTTGAAATTTCAATTTAATATTTTCTTCAAGATTTTCCATAATTTTTCCCTTTCGACAAAATATTGTGTTTAAACCAATTTGTTGTTTGTTTAAAGCATCTCTTTATGGCGTATTATGTTTTCATTGGCAACATTTTCCAAGCAACACAGTCAGTAGTCAGTTACTGTCATAAAGTCTAATCCTTTTATGGTCAGAACAAAAACTCTAAGAATAAACAGAGAGTTGGAGGGAGGAAAAAACACACTGAGCTGAACCGAAAGTGTAGTCAAGTGTGAAAAATGCCATTTAAGACTTTCGTTTCTCTACTTTGCTTCCACTTTGCATAAACAAGATAATTTTTATTATTTCATTTTTTTTTTCTCTTTTTCTTGCAACAAAATACCTAAAGATTAGAAAATAGACAGAAAGAGAAACAGAAGCATACAAACATACAAACATACAATATCTACACATTGAAAAGCATTAGAACGTAGACAACAATGTGTGTGTAATATTTCATGCAGTCAGTCAGCCAGCCAACCAGCCAACAAGCAAGCAAGTAATCATGCATGCATGAAGTAATTTAAACTAAGCACTTTTTGTTCTAAATTCTTGTGTTTTCATCTTGTTATTTTATAAATCATAAAATAGAAAATACTTACTTCATATTTTACAATTTTAAATACACTCGTTGGTTTTGTAAAGAATGAGTCTGAGTATTATGTATGTTTTCATGTTTTCATTCACATTCTCATTTGTATTAGGAATTCAAATGAAAACAAACAACATGTGTAAAATATGTATTCTTTTAATTCTTTGCCCAGCTTTATTTCAAAATTCATACATAAAATGTATCAATGTTTAGTTTTTCAGGTAAAAAGTTCTTTTTTTTCTTCAACACTTTCATTGAGTAGAGAGTTACTTTAATATTTATTTATTTATTTTTGAAGGAATTTTGTGTTAGAATTATATATCGATGACTTAATATAAAAAGGCCCGAACTCGTGTTTTTTTCAATTCGAGATTTTTTGGGCTAATTATGATATATGATCGGACCATTTATGGAAATAAACGAAAAGTTGGACTTACAAAAAAAAAACACGAGTTAGGACATTTTTTTATTAAAGCATCGATTACATACAAAATTTAAATTTAAGAAACTTTTGTTGCACAAAAAAATTTAAGAAAAATTTAAATCATTTTTATAAGTCTCTCACTTCGTTTGTAATTTCTACATTATTTATTTGCGACCCCAAAAAACTTATGGGCAAAAACAAAATTTTGTTCACATTTGTTAAGGGTAAAAAAAATAAAAAAAAAAATAAAAAATCTCCAAAATGTTGGCTTTAAAGTTTCCTCAGCGTATAGATACATAACATCATTTAAAATGGATCTGTATCCAATTCAACCCATAGAATATTTTCTAATATGATTTGCATTCATATCTTGCCCTGAAGAAGAGAACCCCACCATAATATTGCCACCTCCAAAGTTGACTGTCTTATTTGTGTTTATTTATTTACTAACTAATTTCCAATTTTAGATAATAGATAATCTCCGGGGTGTCAGTTTTTGGAATTTATTAAACTTTCTTGCTATTAAATTATCTTGTACTTGAGTAATTTGACGAGGTGTTCCCCCAAATGTTAAATTTTTACAGTATACAGTAGGACCCCTAGAACCATGGATAATTGGATTTGGTGTCGATTGGGCTGGTTGGCCGGTCTTCACATACGATCTCTTACGCTTCGGGTTATCGTAATGGATCAATTTTTCAGCTTTTCCTTATAAACAAATAATCAATGCAGACGATAATGGGTGTTGGTTGAAATAAATATTCCAACGTTCCTAGATGACCTACGAGGATGGGTCAATAAGTCAGCTGTTAACTGAAAGGGCAACACTGCTCCTGTCAGCAGGTATCTGTCAGTAAACTCCTGTCCTGGAAACAAGTGAATTTCGTCTGCCCATTAAGCTTTATTTTTGGCGAAAAAACCATAATACAAATAAAGGCTAAGCTTGATTAATACAATGAGAATTCTGCTCCATCAGTTTCAATGGTAAAAAAGTCGTTTACTGAATTTCGTTGTGGCCGTACAAGTACAGAATATGCCGAACATTCTGGACACTCAGTTGAGGTCTCTACACCCGAAACAATTGAAAAAATTCACGATATGGTGTTGACCGATCGGAGGTTAAAATTGCGAGCAGGGTTCTCAGATTTTTTTCGAGACTCATCCCCGAAATTCCCCAAAAAACAGTTTGTGATATCCCCAGTGAAAATAATAGTTTAATTTTAATTCATACAGATTTATATATACTTTGTTTTACAATTCTTTTTATTTATGTAGTACAATAATTTTCCTTTAAATAAACCGGATACTTTTGATTGCAAATAAAAGCCGTTTAGTAGTTTAAAAATTGTAACAACTCTTTATTTATTTAAAATGTACAACAACCACAGAATTAAATAGCCACTCAATGTTTTTTATACACGTTTATAAATTCTCAGAAATACAGACACAATTTATAATGTACACGAATTTACTTGAAAAACACAACACACTTTAAGGCTCACAGTTGATGTTTATTCGAAAAGCGTCTCTGATAAACTCACTAACGACTGCAACCTCTGCCACTATTTATAACACTGCCATCTGCACTCTAGATTGCTCTTTAACTGTCAAAATTCGAATATTCTAGATCATACGCCATCTGTGGTGTACTTTATACAATGTTCTTTAACTGAATATTCGAATTCAAACAGCGTTGCCAACTTACGATCAATGGTCAACTGAAAGCTTTTATTTAATAATGCCCACAGATATGTTACAGTTTGCAATTACATCACTGTTATTTGAAAGCATTCTGATACTTTTAAATCAGCCCTTAAAATCGTTATATTTGAATTCAAGTACAATTTCGTAACAATATAAAGGTTATTTATTTACAAAAATGGAAAATTAAACTCTGATTTTTCTACACTTTTACACCAGAAAAAAATCCACAAAAAGTTGTATTTTTAACAAATTATAACCAAGTGCAAAAAAGTTCAGAGTGTAATTTTCCATTTTATTTTGAAATGAATTCCCTTCCTTATATACATTTAAATTTCAGATTTTATTCCATAAGAAATACCTTGAGCCAAATCTTCACTTTTCAGGTGGAATTATGCTTTTTTGCAGTTGCAATTTTTGTTATTGCCGTTTTTAACAATACAAATTCTTCTTCTAAAACAAACATTCACGTCTATTGATAACACATAATAAAATTTGTCGACTAACCAGACTTAAATTTGTAGTTCAATGTTTTCTATTGATTTAAAATAAACTCCTACATAAATTAAATAGACCAATTCAGTAAATACGAAAACTAAAACGAAAAAATCAAAATCAAAATCCCCAAAAAGATTCCAAAAATCCCCAAAACATACAATATTGCCCCAACTGTTCCCCATATCCCCAAACCAAATTATTTATCCCCATTTACAAAATAAAATCCCCAATTTGCGGAAAAATCCCCTACTCTGACAACACTGATTGCGAGAGATTGTGGAAGCCATAGCATCTCACATGATTTCAATTTTGAATGATCACAAGATGACTGGCACGTTTGCTCACAATCCATGAACTTGGCTACTATTTTGGCTATTCTCCGAATTTAGCACCGAGTGACTATTTCTTGTTTGGCTATTTCCATTTTTATACTCAAAAATGTACTTTTTGGGAGATAATTTCAGGTTTTAGTAAATATTTTTGTCTGAGGAAATTTCAGAACACTTTTCAGATTTGTCGGAATGAATTCTGTACACATTTTTAACTTAACCCTCTAACCCGCAAACTTTAAAAGGCTAAACAAAGTTGTCGAATAATTGTTTTAGGGTAATTATAACCCAATAAACTCTGAACAGCCATCAGAAACTAATTTGCGAATTAATTTTAGGAACCAGGTGCAAAAAGGTGAAGAGTGCCTCAGGCCATTGTTGCCGGTTTAAGTGTAAAAAACAATTATTATGATATGATTTTACTGAAAAACTATCAAAAAATATTTCGAATACATCGGGCGACTAAAAGTTAGTAAAGCTTTGATTTAGAAGAAAAAAAAATTACAATTGCTAAAATTATGACAACACCCACAAAACAGCTGACAAAAGTCAGAATGCATTTCGACCTTCGAGGGAAATGTTAACAAATCTGTAACTAAAGTCACCGTTAAATTAAAAAAAAAAATTATAATTACTTTTGAGATAATTGGTGTTTTGTAATGCATGCCTTGAGGCACTCTTGTGGGTTGGAGGGTTAAAATATTGAATACCTAATATTTATATTTTCATTATTATATTTTCGCAATAAAATCTACACAAAACATCACTTAGCAAATTGTATTTAAACCAAAACTTAAACTTAACAAAAGGTGGCAATTTTAATTGTTAAAACGTGGTATTTTAACAAAATATTTCTAACAATATTTGCTGACAGTAACTGCTACTACAAATCTATTAAATAATTGCTGTAACTACAAGCTGAATTATGTTTTAAGCACATGCCAAAGTAGTGGAATCACGAGCAACAAATAAACAGAAAATAATATTTTTGTAACAAATAAATAAATAAATATCAGCAGGTAGATTTTTCGTTTCTGGTACTTTTGGTACAGTTTCCTTTACGCTCGTATTTGTGATTTATTAGTTACAACCATGAACGAATTTTTTTATTTTTTTGTTTTGTACAACATTATTTTGTCATAATGACAGCATGATTTTTATCAATTTATTACGTAACTGTAAGAAAGAAAAAAAAATCACTATAATCAAATACCTGATTAAATGTTTAATTTTATTAAGTCACTGGTAAAATTGTATTTATAATATTGTTGTAACAATTCATTTTATAATAAACTGCTCAAGCCTTTTTTGTCGTCTAATTCAGTCTAATTTAAATTGTTGCGTGCTTTGGTGTGACAATTTTTAAATTGAAAACAAAATGGGCAAAAAACCAAAATCACTTTTGAACAATCAAAAAAGCCTAGAAAATGATTTAAACAGTTTAACAAACAATTTAATTAAAAATGATACACAGCCAGCCAGTAGATTTCTTGGATGTCGACAGTTGTCTGCCAATTTAAGCCATAAATATTGTACAAACAAAAAAACTAAATTATAAATACAAAGTAACCCAGCAAAAACTTTTCTTACAAATAAGCCGAAAAATAAGTGGAATTTGACGATTCAACTACTTATTTTTCTACTGTAAGAAGTCATTATTTTTGTTCGCGATGTCCCAAAAGTAATCCTTTATATTTTGGCCAGAAATAAGTTGTTTTGTTAGTAGAGTTATTTATAGAATTTTTATTTACACAAAAAAATAAAAATAAAAAAAAAATAAGTCGCACACCCGATTCGAACCTGCAACCTTCTGTTTGGTAGTCTGCCGCTGTGCTCACTACACCACTGCTTAGTTATTTCATTGTGCATCAAATAATGGTTTTCACACAGTAATGCAATATTCTTTTCTGTTTTTCTAAAAGTAAACATGCAATAAAAAATGGGCAAATTGAAAAAAAGTAACAGTTTTTTGTTTTGTTTGTTTTTTTAGACTTTACTACTTAAACAGTAAGTTATTAAAAAAGACATTATTAAAAAGACATTGTAGCCTTTGTAAGCGAAGTTTTTGCTGGGAAATTAAAAGATAAATGAAAAACTGATTATTGGTGTTTTACATTATTGCAGACTTGACTTGAGTCATACTTTTTTATTAAATGTTGTTTATGTCAAGCCGAATTTGTAACAGCAACAGTTTAACCCATTTAAGGCTGGTTGATAGGGAAGATTATTCATTAGATAGAAAACTTGTCTGTAGCTACTCAATGACATTTAAAAAAGGTAACTTTTTAAGAAATATTTTAAAAATATACAAATTTTACTTACTCAAGTATTTAAAATTATGTGTGTGAAGATAAATTTAAATTTATTTAGCACAGACCTAAACCACATATTTTAGCTCAGCCCATTTTGCAGTTAACAGAGCACTGTTAATCACTTAACAGTCATAATACTTGAATTATAATAAACAAATTTATACCTACAATATCTGAAATAATTTCAGAATAAGAAAAAAAATGGAAAAAATTAAAAAAAAACTATCCATCTGAAATAATAGATGGATATTTGAACCCATCGTAATATCAGGATTCCAATAAATTTGACTTTTTTGAAAAAATAAATCTGGAGAGGATTTTTGGCCATTATGGAAATTAGGAAAAGGGCTCGGATATGACACTATATAGAAATGGTAGTTCTAGGGTCACTTAATGGAACTGTGGTAGTGGGATATCTGAAATAATTTTGGGATTCCAATAAATTTGACTTTTTTGAAAAAAAAAATCTGGAGAGGATTTTTGGCCATTATGGAAATTAGGAAAAGGGCTCGGATGTGACACTATATAGAAATGATAGTCCTAGGGTCACTGAATGGAACTGTGGTAGTGGGATATCTGAAATAATTTTGAGATTCCAATAAATTTGACTATTTTGGAAAAATAAATCTGGAGAGGATTTTTGGCCATTATGGAAATTAGGAAAAGGGCTCGGATATGACACTATATAGAAATGGTAGTCCTAGGGTCACTGAATGGAACTGTGGTAGTGGGATATCTGAAATAATTTTGGGATTCCAATAAATTTGAGTTTTGTGAAAAAATAAATCTGGAGAGGATTTTTGGCCATTATGGAAATTAGGAAAAGTGCTCGGATATGACACTATATAGAATCTCAAAATTATTTCAGATATCCCACTACCACAGTTCCATTCAGTGACCCTAGGACTACCATTTCTATATAGTCTCATATCCGAGCCCTTTTCCTAATTTCCATAATGGCCAAAAATCCTCTCCAGATTTATTTTTTCACAAAACTCAAATTTATTGGAATCCCAAAATTATTTCAGATATCCCACTACCACAGTTCCATTAAGTGACCCTAGGACTACCATTTCTATATAGTGTCATATCCGAGCCCTTTTCCTAATTTCCATAATGGCCAAAAATCCTCTCCAGATTTATTTTTCCAAAAAAGTCAAATTTATTGGAATCTCAAAATTATTTCAGATATCCCACTACCACAGTTCCATTCAGTGACCCTAGGACTATCATTTCTATATAGTGTCACATCCGAGCCCTTTTCCTAATTTCCATAATGGCCAAAAATCCTCTCCAGATTTATTTTTTCAAAAAAGTCAAATTTATTGGAATCCTGATATTACGATGGGTTCAAATATCCATCTATTATTTCAGATGGATAGTTTTTTTTAATTTTTTCCATTTTTTTTCTTATTCCGAAATTATTTCAGATATTGTAGGTATAAATTTGTTTATTATAATTCAAGTATTATGACTGTTAAGTGATTAACAGTGCTCTGTTAACTGCAAAATGGGCTGAGCTAAAATATGTGGTTTAGGTCTGTGCTAAATAAATTTAAATTTATCTTCACACACATTTTAAAATTTGGTACTTATATCCAGATAATGTGAAACATTTGCACTATTTGCAAAATACCATAGTCTATCCTATTATTACTATCACAACTACAGTATCTGATCGAACCTATTACTTGGGAGTACAAAAACATGGTTGTGGTGATCATTAGGTTATGAAGGCAGCTGGTATTAACCAGCTCACTTGGGTCCATAAATTGTGGTGACCATAATCGAACTGCATCATATTGTGATTGAATTTTATGGAAGCAGTCAAATTATATTATGGTTCGTATATGACCATAATATTAAAATAAATTATCATAATATTATCCCATATTATAGCCATAGTTTAAGAGTTTGTACGATTTTAGTCCAACTTATTATAAATAAAATCGCTTAAAGTACATAAACTAGTTTGCTTTTACCAAACCAAAATCAATCATTTCAGAAAACACAAAGCAAAGCTATTACAATTCTAGACTTAATCTTATTTACTCGTTTATTTTCTTCAAATTGCTACTTTATGCATAAAACTCATCTTAATGACTTTATTCCAGTTGGCGTGTTCAAGAAAATGTACGAGTAAATTCCCATCATAATTCAAAATAAGAAATGAAAACAACTGCAGAAACAAAAACAAAGAAAAACGAATCACGAAAACTAAAAACCAAGAAAAACTTCCAAAGAGTTTAGGTTACTGTGTCAAGTTAAGAAAATTTCACATTAAATGGCTGAAAAAGAGAACTCAGCACACAGCAAGCGGAAGCCCTTAATACGCCGACAACCAACAAGAACTACAACTTTAACAAACACAACAATTGTTGTTAAAAGAAAAGCCAAGGAAATTTCCTAGACTAAAGAGAGCTAAAATACCAACAAACTAAATAAAAAGAAAACAAATTTAATACAACTTTTTTCCTCCATAACTCGGTTAGTGAAGCAATTTATTTCCTCTTGGCTAAAAACACAAACAACAATATTTGGAGGCGTTGGCTGCAGCCATTGCATGGGATGCATGGAGGGATGCTCGTCCATGGTTAAATAAAGACAAAAACATTATTGTTTTTTAGAATTTTTCTTTTCCCAAAAACAAAAAAAAAAGATCTTTTAAAGTGCTGAACATCTGTTTGAGGGTTTTGTAGAAAAAATATGAAGGCAACTAAAATATTCATATGGTTAAAGATATTTAAAAGATATAGGTAGACTTTAAGATTCATTATAATGATTTATTCTGCTACACAGATTTTAAAAGAAAAGCCAAAGAATATACAAAAAAAAGATCCTCTTCTCTCTACAAAGAGATCCTCTCCCGTTAAAATGCTGTACGTAAAGAAAATGTTTTACAAAAAGCTTTCCACACGCAAAGAAAAAACATGGTTGCAGTAACCATAATTAGATTATATTATGGTTTATATGACCATAATAATATTAATCTAAACATAATTTAATATCTAGTTATAATTATTTGTTTACTGATAGTTAAAATGTAATAATTTTATGATTGAACAATCATATTATAATAGCAGCACAACCATAATATGATTGTGCTGTCTAAAAAATGATAACATAACACTGTCCAACAAATTAGGACTTTTTGATTGGAACAGAATAAATTTTCCGTCAAAAATTTTCGTAGAATATTTTAATCCTTAAATGTTATTTTTGAAAGGACTTTTTTTGATTTTCCCAAAAAAAAGTGTTAAATACATTGCAACAAAATTTGAAAATAGTGTAGATCCAAATGTCTTTAAAGCAATGGCATTATAATTTTTGACAGTTTTTATTTGCCTATTGTGGCGTTATTTACCGTGCGATAGTAAAATGACATTGTACGTATATAAATAAGATATAGGGCTATAAAAGCATGAGGCTTTTTCTATATAGGGACTTTTTTGTGGAAAAATGTAAAAATACGGCCATTTTTACTTGTTCCAACTTTGGATGGGTGTAACTTTTAATAGGGACGAGATAACTGTTAGCAAGTTGTTTTTATAGTATTCGAAGTTTTATCGCAAATGATATTTAAAAAAAAATTCGAACCTCCGTAATCACGGCATATCTAAAAAAAATCGAGCAAAATTAAAAAAAAAAAAATAAATAAATAAACCCAAATAAGTCTTGACCTAAAAGTGATAACCTGTTTTTTGAAGATCTTCTCTAGAACTATATATCTGTTAAATATCAGCTCATTCGGATCATAAATAGATTTTTGGTGATTTGTTTAAAAAATGTGAGACCCTAGTAATTACAAAGTAACCTTCGTAATTTTGCTAATTAAGCGTAAAGGGCAAACATTTTCGTAGAATATTTTAATCCCTAAATGTCCTTTTTGAATGGACTTTTTTGATTTTCTCGAAAAAAGGGTTAAATTGACCCCTAAAGAGAGGAGATAGAGGGTTAAGATCTTCCACAAAAATGATCCCCATAAAATTTCACAATATAACTCTGACAATAACAATTCTCTCAGACATTAAGTTGCAACATTTTGTTCATTTAGTGTAATGCTCCCTTCCAAAAAAATCAGACCAGCTGGACTACTAACATGTCCTTTCAGAATTATAGGTTTGCTATTCTGTTCCAATCAAAAAATCTCAATTTGTTGGACAGTGCAATTATCAGTATTTCCAAACTTGCTCCTTTTCTCATTCCCACAACAGACCTCAAACTAATGTTACTAAGTAGTACCCCTACAATTATCTAATTAATGAGCTTGTAGTCATGAAAAGAAAAAGTTTAACCAACTTGAACTACCGACTGATTCACAGTTAAAAGAGAGGAGATAGAGGGTTAAGATCTTCCACAAAAATTATCCCCATAAAATTCCACAATATAACTCTGACAATAACAATTCTCTTAGACATTAACTTACAACATTTTTTTCATTTAGTACAATGCTCCCTTCGATCAAAACATTAAAACTTTGACCCACTGTAAAAAAAATAAAAAATAAGACCAACTGGATTATTCAACATGCCCTTTCAGAATTATAGGTTTGCTATTCTGTTCCAATCAAAAAGTCTCAATTTGTTGGACAGTGCAATTAACAGTATCTCCAAACTTGTTCCTTTTCTCATTCCCACAACAGACCTCAAACTAATGTTACTAAGTAGTACCCCTACAATTATCTAATTAATGAGCTTGTAGTCATGAAAAGAAAAAGTTTAACCAACTTGAACTACAACTGATTCACAGTTAAAAGAAAATCTTTAGGAAACAGAAACTAAAACAAAGGTTAACAGTATTTTACATTCTTTTTTCTTTCTATTAACAAAACAAAAAAAATCACAAAAATCGTCGTCTACAATCAAATGCAAGTTGTTTTTTTACTGATTGCAAATGAGAATCAGTGAAAAACATTGTTGGAGCAAAAACCAAAAATAAGTGTGTCACTACAGCCGGAGCACAAGCAGAGCCATCCACAGCCAGTCAGCCATCCTACCAGCCACACTGTCTGCAATTATGTTTTGCTTTTGTTGTCGTGTTTTTTGTGTTTCGGATTCTGTTCACCACTTTAGAAATGATATATGCAACAGCAAAAAAAGAAATAAAAATAAAAAAAATGTGGACTATCTTTCCAATCTTTGTTCCAGAATAGAAATGCAACAAGATTTAAACAATAAATGAATTGAAATGAATTGAAAAGAATGACTGTGTTCGTCTGTCTGTCTGTCCGTCCGTCCATCTGTTTGTCTGCTGCATAAATACAGATGATTTTTGAAAACTCTGGAGTGTGCAAATGTATGAACTCTAATCTATGCAGTTTTTTTCTGTTCATGTTTTTCTGTGGCTTTTCTGTTGTAGTTGTTTTTAATTAATACACCATATTCCGCCTTTATTTTGATCTCTGATGTTCTGATTGGGTTTTATTTTATTCATTTTTTTACTTATTTTTTTTTTTGTTTGTTTGGCATGATATCACCACAAACTCAAGCGCTGCAAGTAGTAATGCCTGAATGATTTGACTTTGCTTCAGCTGACTACGACTTCAATTAACAGTCTGTCATTGTGTTTATATGACAGACGGACTAACTGCCAGCTTGCCGGGCTCTCTAAATGAATACCGAGATGATTGGTTGTCTATTGATGGTTGGTGGTTCATCGATGAGTTTGATTGTTGTCTTGTTTGTTTGTTTCAATTGATGTTGCTGCTGCTGCTACTTCCACTCAATGTGCTTCTGTTGCTGTTTGCTGTTTGCAACTATTCACTATTTATTATGATTATGAATGAGCATTTGTTGCTAACAAAATAATTGCCTGTTATTTTTTCTTATTTCGTTTTCTATGTTGCTTTCTTTGGAAAATCTATGGCCAAATGTTATTAATTTGTGAACTGATACAGCAAGCCATCCATGCATCGTTCGTCCGTCCGTCCGTCTCTCGGCTGCACCCAGTTTTCAATTGCAAAGTAGGCGCTTTATTCTTCAATTTGCTGTGTCGGTTTGGTTTTTTGTATTTTTGAGTAACTAAAGTGGAAAAGTTAAGTGGTTGGAAAAATAAACCTTTCATCTTTAATGTTGTTGTTTGTTATTTATTTTTTTTTCTTTTCCTATTTTATAATTTGTTGTGCTCTAACAATACGGGAAAATTGTGCATAAATAACAAATTTTATTGTTTATTGTATTAATTGTAATGGAGTATGGAACATTATAGTAGTCCCTACAGAGTGCAAATGGAGTATTCAATTTGTCCCTTATGTTTGAGAGTTTGAGTTTAGATCCGGAACGAAATTAATACGAGATCATGAGCGATCAGGTTAATTAATGTCTTAAATAAACGTAATAAGAAAAGTTAACAAGTTCGCTTGTGATCCAGTTTTTATTTCCATCTCTGTTATGCTTTATTCGTCCAGATTCACTAAAAACATACTTCCATTGAATTCTACTTTCCCATAGAGCAGCCTTGTGTTCTCGGAATACAACTTACTGATGAAAATATTAGCTTGTGAACAAAACTATATTGATGACAAAATGTTTAGGATCACTTTAAAAATAACTCCGTCTGTTATTTCAACATGGTTGCGATTATGTTCTATGGCATTATAAATGTCTGTCTCAAACAACTTTATGTTTAAATAAATTTTTTTTCAATAACAACTTCTATTCTAGAGCAATGTGTTGGGTCAAAATTTGTATGTCTTAAAAATCCGGGATTTACAAAACGCGGTTTTTGTTTTTTTGAAGGGTTCATATCTGTCATTTATTCTCGCTTAGTTATTGAAAATTATAGTGAAAACAACAAAGTTTGAATTCTGAACCAAGAAAGCGTCATATGCGGGAAGTTTTGTTTTACTTCTTTAATTTGAACAAAAGTGCCGCTGAAGCACACCGATTGCTTACCAAAGTTTATGGTGAATCTGTTTCATCGCTTCCAACGTGCGAGAGATTGTTCAGAAGTGGTGATTTTGACACGAAAGACAAAGATCGCCCAGGCCAGCCAAAAAACTTTTAAGACTTAGAATTGGAGGCATTACTTCATGAAGATTATTGTCAAACTCAACAAGAGTTTGCAAAGTCATTGAGAGCTACACAAGCAACAATTTCAAAACGTTTGTGAGCAGCAGGATTCATCTAAATGCAGGCAAATTGTGTACCATTCGAATTGAAAACGAAAGATTTTGAAAAAGAATTTTGCAATCAAAAATGGATTAATTACGATAACCCGAAGAGTAAGAGAACCTATGTAAAGCCAGTCAACCAGCACAATCGACACTAAAGCCAAATATCCATGGCGCTTAGGTAATTCTCTGTATTTGGTGGTAGCAAAAGGGTCATATCTCTTATGAGCAGCTGAAATCAGACCAGACCATCACAGGGAATCTATACCGAACGCATTGGCCCAAAAACGCCCAGAATATGCGGCCAGACATGAAACCGTAATATTCCATCATGGCAACGCTAGGCAACATGTTGCAATACCTGTTAAAAACGCACAACGCTCTCTCTGGGATACGTATCACTTTGGAACAGAGTATCCGATGTTGACTTGATTCGTTCTTGGCCTCAGCAAATGAGCAGTTCTTTTGGTTCGGAATCAATATGTTGCCAGAAAGATGGGAAAGGGTGATAGCTAACAATAGCCAATACAATGAAAGCTAAACATAGAAAAAAAATTACACATTTTTATATCCTTTACCATGAGTGATGGCAACGATGAGTATAAGTTTGTCATTCCTTTTGTAATTTCTACATTTTTTATTTGCGACACTAGATCGTTATAGATAGCGATCCAGGGTCACAGGACAGACCGACAGCCATGTCGGTCTGTCCATCTGTATGTTGAAATCAACTTTCCGTAGCACCCAAATAACTTACATACATGATTCATGCATACATCAATATATCGGGAATTCTTCCGGCTCGGTTGCTATTTAAAATCGAGAAAATCGGCCCAAATGGCTGAGATATAAGGAAAAAACCGGGACAACCTCGACCTTTGGCCTATTTTTGATCTATATCCGGATTACCAAGTCATTAATAAGTATAGACAATATGGATATCTAATGATAGATATTTCAAAGTCCATTGCATCGATGTATATAAGGCTATAGTAAGTTGGGTCAAAATCGGGAAAAATATCGTTTAAACCGAATTTTTTTCCATCAAATAATTTGTTTTTGTCATAAATTCTTTTTCCAAAGAAAATTTTTTTTTAAAATTAAATTTTGTTTACCTAAAAATATTTAAAAAAATATATATTTTTTAAGGAAAATCCAATTAGAACTAAATTATGATAACTATGGGAAAATATTGTTATATGATAACCACAATATTATCATATCATATAATAGGTTTAAAAATAACACTATCTAAATGAAAACCAAAAATACCTCTTTTCTGTATTGACTATGTTGTAGCCGGTGTTGAGCTTAACAACTTTATTCAACATAACTTTGCGATATTCGGATGACATTTAGATGGTCAAAATGCATGAAAAAGGCAAAAAAAAATAAAATTTTTCCTATACGATACATACTAATTTCAAATCGATATATCTCGATTCCTAGACCTGACCCAGCGAAACGCCGGGACACGGATCTAACATTTCCCGGTGGGCAGAACCCCCGCCGATCACTGGCCCTACTATTTGTCGCATAGTGTAATCAAATTCTGATTGAGCTGGAATCATGTATTTACTATTAATCATGTATATTCGATTAATCGGGTTTCTGGTTTAATCGGTTAATCGAGCAAATAATTAATCGAGGTTTAGATTTGTTCGGTTAATAATCGGTTAATTTAAAATTATTCGATTAACCGAATAATTTATATTTTCATTTTAAATTGATAATACAACAACTAATTTTGTGTACAAAAACATAAAAAACAGCAAATAAGGTATTTGAGATCATTTTTGTAAACATATCGCCCATTTGCTGCAACGACGTCATAACTCAAAATCCGTGTTTTATGAACTGAGTAATACAAAATATGCGCTGTTCTATAATCTATCATATAGTTTCATCAGTTTTCAAAAAAGTCAATTATTTTTTGTGTAAGAGTATTTTTTTGTTGTAAACATCAAAATTAAAATTAAAATTTTTACTTTATATTTGATAAGTAAAAATTTGGGTTAAATACAGATTAGAAAGGTATTAACATCTACTATTTATATTTCTGAAATCGTATGATTTGTTGAAAATTTATTTAAGAAATAGTAAAATGTCATAAAATATTCAAAGACGTTTTTCTCGAAACTACTTTTTTGAATTATGACGTTGTTGCAGCAAATGAGCGATGTGTGAGTTTTTTAGGGTTTTAGTGAGATCTTCTGAAATAATCTTTTATAAAAATAATATAATTTAAACGATTTTTTTCTTTAGATTTAATAAAATTTTTCTTGGAAAAAAACTCTCTCGCTGATTGTATATGTTGGAGAAATCAAAAGCATGATAAAGAATATTCCCTTTCGGATTATTGTAGATTTTGATCAATTTAATAGTTTCGTTTAGTTATGATGAAAGACTCATTTCAAAAAAAGTTTCGTCTATACATGTAAATACAAAGTTTCAAAGACATGTAAATTAAATATGTCAGTTGTTATACATACTCACTAATCATGTTTATTGGATGTTCAAAAAATATCTAATTTAAATTTGAAATTTGTATTTGAATTGAAACGGAAAAATAAATACAAAAAATTTGTTTAAAGTGCAAAAAAAAGGAATTTCGGTTAATCGGTTAATCGACACAAATTAATCGGTTTATTTGTTATTTGAAAATCGGCAATTTCAAATTATTCGAACAGTTAACCGTCCAAAATTAATCGGTTAACCGATTAACGGTTAATCGATTGAATACCCTAGTATTTACATTACCTATTATGTTGGTGAAGATATTTTTATTTTTAGGGCTATGTATGGCTATGTATGCAAAAACTGTTATCTTATATTTTATTACAATACTAGTTGATCGCCCCGGCTTCGCCAGGTAGCATTTACTAATGTTAGTAGTTCTTCAAGTTTCTCCAACCCACTCACACCAGCCTGTTCTTATTTATTTGCAAATAAAATATCTAAATTTGTACTGCATACTTTAGGGAGCTTTTTTATTACAGTTTTACCCGAAATTTTTGAATTTTTTTCTTTACAAACCATCTCCTGAAAATTTCGAATCGAATAAAAAAAAATCAGCCAAATCGCTCCAGCCGTTCTCACGTGATGACATTACATACATGGACCATTTCATTTTTATATATATAGATAGATTAATATTAAAAGGTCATATAAAACAAAATGATTCTTCCATAATGTTTCGATTTATTTATGGAACTAAAAGCAAATATGTTTTACCATAAAATAATCCATATTTCATTTAAACTTTTTTTGTGTTAAATTATGGTGGTGTGGAAAATAATTGAAAAAATTCATTAAATCCATATTTATTTTGCACTTATGTATATAGCATACAATGTGCCAAAAATATTAACCTTCAATTAATTTTTTTTTTTTTTTTTTTTTTTAAATAATCAAACATTTATGTTTGTTTTCATTTGTGAATATTTAAAAATACTTTAGAAAATTAACACCAAAGTGTTAAATGCCAATTGAAATGTAAAATTAGTAAATACATATGTACACTTTTTATGCATGAGTGTCCCCAAAACCCAGTGTCTTAAATAAAGTGTGAAATTTTATTTTAACAGAAAAAAATAACAAAAACTGAAATGCAAAAATTAAGTTTTGCAGCATACTGAGGGGGAAAATAAAAAAATTCTCATGCTCATGAATTAAAAGATTCATTGAAAATATAAAGTTCAGTTGCATATTTTCGCAAATTGATGTGTATTCTCACATACATCAAAACACCCAAACATCATTCGAGTATTCGGAAGTCACCACTGGTTACTAGACTGGTGAGTGAGTAGTCACAAATTAAGAGGGATACATTTAAATTTCTTAATAAAGAGACAATTAATAAATTTTGGTTGATACAGAAAAAATAGCAGGGTGTTAATATAACTGGCCAGCGATACCATTCTGAAATAATTCCTTCTATACGATTGCTAGCAAAATATCAAAATATCTTCTTCGTTCCCAAACAAATAAACAAATAGACCTATTATTTTTTTTTGCGGAAAATAAGAAAATCAATGAATACCCTACATTAATATTTAAATTATAATAACTTATTCAAACACTAGAAATTTATTATTTAACTTTAACAAATTAGCTGCCTCTCTATACGATAATTGAGTAGCCGCAAAACAAAAGGTACTTTTTTGAAAATTTTAAAATTTTAGGAAATTGATTTTTTCTAGAAGATTTTAACCCAAGTATTATGAAAATACTAAAAAATCAATTTGTAAAAAAATTCGAAAAAGTACCTTTTGTTCAGCGGCTCCTCAATTTCTATTGAATCAAATCAAATATTTTCTTTCTTTCTCAACTCTTAATTGACTAGAGAAATATTCAGGGCAACATTTTTTTCAAATAATTTACTTCATTCTCAAGAAATATTTCAATATACACAAGCAGTAGAAATAAAAGAGATAGTGTCAAGCTTTAATAAATGACTAAAGAAAAATTCAGTTTAAATTAAAATTGATTGAGAAATTCTCGTTTGTATTTAATTTTTTTGTCATGTGACCTAAAGAGTGGACAGCCGGACGGACGGACGGACGGATGAGTGTGAATGTGCGAAAATGTGTGAAATACACCCACTTTTAATTTGAACAAATTGGAAACAAATTATTTATTTATTTATTCTTGTTAAACAAAACATTTAATATAATCAATGTTGTTATTTTTTCTGCTTTAATTGTAAACATTGTAATGACTTTGTTTTGTTGCGTACTATTTATTTTTACTTTATTTATTGGTTGGTAATAATTTTAATATTTGTTTGGTTTATGTATGTACTTTTCTTAATAAATAAATATTTGCAAATCAACATACAATTCAGTTAAGTAATTATGAGGCTGGTGTAGGTACTTTTTTCACAATTTTTTTTTTTAAAAATTTATTTTTCATTGTACAATTCCAATAAATAGTTTTAGTACCATTTCTCATAAAAAGTACTTTTTTAAATAAACAAATTTGTTTAGTATGATAAATAGTATGATAATTTTGTTATGAAAAATAGCTGATACCAACAGGTGGTACCTTTTCAATTAAAGTACTTTCTTGCAAATTGTCCTAGCCCAACACTTTGAATGTTTCAACCTATTTATTCAATTTTATTCCAATAAAATACATTTGCAAAAGCCCCAGCATTATTTTTGATCATAAAATCCACCCAAACGCATACATTTGAGTCAGAATTCCATAAATTCATCTATTTGTTTTAGTTTATTGTATTTGAAATTGTATTTTGTAAATATTTACATGGATTTGTATTTATTATCGATAGAAATTGATGAAAATTGTGCTACAAATAGTAAAACGAATGAACAACTGCACGCTGAATTCATCAACATCTAATAAATGATGTTAATTTAGCACAAAAAAGATTTTTTCTATATTTTTTTTTTATTTCAAATACTAAATCATGATAATGTTGCAACGAGTAAACAAATGCATTTGTTACTTTTTGCAAAGCAAAAACAAAAAGTAGTATTCCTGTTAAGATTGAGATTAAATTGTAATTTTCATTTGCATAGAAAACGATGTTAGTTTTTTGTTTGTTTTGAAATGTAAACATTTTAAATAAGTAGGTATTTGAATATAAACTCACCTTCAATGTTGAAATGAAGCTGTAGAAATGTTGATAATGACCGAATTACCTGGAAAATAATAAAATATATGGGGAATTTCACGTCAAGTGAACCAACTTTTGAAATCGATGTCTTCCGATCGCGATGAAATTTGCACCAATGTTAGTTCTATTGGATAGTAATTCGGACACCATTTTTCAACAAGATCGGTCAAGAACTCTCTGAGTTATAGGAGGTCAAAATTTGACATTTTGGCCAAATAGGTGTTTTTTTTATCCATATAACTTATTACCTATTGTTCTTAGCAAAATGTGTCCCAAATAGTTTAGATAGCTATTTATGCAATCTTTCGAAAAAAAAAATTAAAAAAATTTAATAAAATATTTTTGATTTTTTTTTAAAAATCAAAAATATTTTTGACTTTTTTTTCAAAATGGGCCCTTTTTTTTTTATTTTTTTAGCTTAGGTCTTTTCCTAAGCGACCTATATGGTCGCTTAGTGGGATGCGAGTGGGATATCTATCAAAAAAAATATTTTGTAACTCAAGATTTAAAATTTTTGAATTTTTTTGCAAAATCAAAAACTTTGTTGACTTTTTTTAAAAAAATGGACCCATTTTTTAATTTTTTTTTTTGCTCAGAAGAAAGCTTATGTGTTTTCCTTTAACAGCCTTTTTGTCGCTTAGTGGGATGCGAGTGGGATTATAAATAAAATGTATGTATACATATTATTTAAAATACAACGTATGGTAAAATGTTGAATCTAAAGTGCTGAATATTAATTCAACACTACAATTGATCACTTATCGGACTATCTCCATAAACTTAACACCCGTATATGTGTCAAAATCAATCTGATCATTATTTAGTTTTAATTGTCATTATGTTTTCATCAGAACTATAAGTAGCACATTCTTAACCTTTGCTTTACCAAAGGTTTTTTATGTACATGGTTTACCAATACCCAGCCGGGTGGTCCTGCACTTCTATACATACAGTGGTGGCCAGGAATTTAAGACAAAAATTGTTTGCTAAATTCCATGTAATTGTCAATTATTTTTTCAAATGTTTCCACAAATATGTATGCATGAGGACTGTTTTAACACACAAGTGTGTTTTATTCGACTGTGTCAATTCACACATATTCACCATGAACACATACAATTTTTCTACAACTTGACCATAAAAATTTTTTTTAGATAAACATATTTTCTCACATTTATATCATTATAATTTTATTATTATAATATATTCGGACCAAATTTCGTATTTTTAGTTCCATTAGTTTCGGTCATATCATGTTATTAACAGCGGATGTTCGCTGAGGTGGGTCAACGTATTTCCACATATCTTTGTCCATATATGTTTTACCGATTTTTCCAAACATTTTTCAGAAACTAGAAACATTAATAATAAATTTCAAACCCTTAGAGGTCCTTTTATTTTGGCTCTATAGCACTTAAAATTCAGTTGATGAAAAAAATTCAAGTATTTGTCTTAAATTGGTGGCCACCACTGTATATGCGACGAACAAAATTTTAAAAAATCGAAAAAACGTTATAAAAAGTTTAAAATGTTTTTATTAAATTCTACAAAACTCTAAAATTTGTTCAGTGAGTCTTAATGTCATTTAAATCGAAACAAAATTAAAAAAATTATTAAACTACTAATCTTTAATGGTCACCCGGGTGGGTATTGGTAAAGCAAAGGTTAAAGTCTTCAAAAAGCCGTATGTGCAATTAAGAGAATTTTTAGAATGTGTTCTACTTAATCATAATTTAATTGCTCGTTATTATTTATAATCATATTATTCATATTATAATCATATAATCATAGTTCAACGATCCTAATATGATTTTGTTCAATCATAATATGTTGGACACATTCTTATGATTGTGTCCAACATATTATGATTGAGTCCAATGATATTATGGTTGCGTACAATCATATTATGATTGCGTACAATCATATTATTATTGTGTCCAACATATTATGATTGTGTCCAATCATATTATGATTGTGTTCAATCAATCATATTATGATTGCGTCCAATCATATTATGATTGCGTCCAATCATATTATTATTGCGTCCAATCATATTATGATTGTGTCCAATCATATTATGAATGCGTCCAATCATATTATGAATGCGTCCAATCATATTATTATTGCGTCCAATCATATTATGAATGCGTCCAATCATATTATGATTGTGTCCAATCATATTATGATTGTGTCCAATCATATTATGAATGCGTCCAATCATATTATGAATGCGTCCAATCATATTATGAATGCGTCCAATCATATTATTATTGCGTCCAATCATATTATGATTGCGTCCAATCATATCATAATTTCACCTCAAACATAATACGGTTATGTAAAAACTTGACAACTGATAAAATCATAATATGGTTGACTCCAACCATACTTTGATTCCAGTTCAATCATAATATGATTATTGGACACAAAGAATCATGTCATATTCTAAGGTTTGGGGTTATTGCACAGATATTTTCTCCATGAGCATGAAAACACCTGACTGCATTCGGCCCTGTTGGCTATGAGTGCCGACCACTGAAGTACTTTTACTTATTTGATTTTGGTTAGCAGTGAATCTGGTATGTCATCTAGACATTAAAATTTCAGCAAAAAATTTTCTTTTACAATGTATTCTGTAATACAATTTTGTTGTGTAAAATTTTGTAAAAATAAAACATAATCGATTAATGGAAAAACCTTTAAGCAATCAGTCAGTCACAGCACAAGCACATGTACGAGTTTATGAACAATTTCCGTCTTTAAAACAATGTTAAACGTCAAAATCATATCAGAAGCAAGCTGCTTGACTACAGCCACTTTATGTTTTACGTTTTTTTTTTCTTCATATATTTTATCTTTGTATTTAACTCATTTCTATTCTAAAGATGCACATTTTAAAATAAGACATAACAAACTATAGAAATAATGCATAAATAAGCATCTTAAATGCTGCCTGTAGTGTCAGAAATCGTATGTTTTTATGGATGTATAAGTTACCCACCTGACCAAAACAGTATGTGAACATTTCTTTTACAAACATTCCAGAACGATTATATCAATTGATTCGAAGTTCTCGTGTAGCTGGGTTTCGAGATTTATTAACTTTTAAAAAGATTCTGTACAATTTCTGGGACTTACAGTTCGAGAATTATTCGTTATCATATTTTTAAAAATTGTCCCTAATTTTACCAATGAAATTTCTTAAATTTTCGATTGTTTGGTCGATTGGGTAACAACTATATGCGAGTGTCTGTATGTCTGAGTTATTTTTGTATGCCAAAAACAACAGCAGAAACTTCAAAATATATAAATATTTCGTTGTTGTTTAAGTTTGAGTATCTTATATTTGCAGTTTTTTGTTTTTTATCTTTTAGATTTTATTTATATTTCTGGCACTATTCTCTTGCGCTTGAAATGAAACTACTTAAGAGATGCAAACAAATCATAATTATCATAAAACAGCTATACATATTTTTATATTCATCTTCATCTTTTTTCCATTTTTTTTTTTTTTTTTGGGTAGAATTTTGTGAAAACTTTTTTCAAATGGATACAAACGATTATTGAAATGGCGGTATTTTTTGTGTGGAGAACACACAAGAACAGCCAACATCATCAAAAAGAAATACATATATGCAATATTATTATGCGATGTCAGACATATTCTGACATCTAACCCAGTTTGGTTCTGAAGATGCAAACATTTTTGAAAATAAATGGAATCTAATTGTTTAAATTAAAATTGCAAATAAATATTTCATGATTTAAATTTCGATTAAATGGTTGACGTGAATCTTATAAATCTTATTTAATAATGTTTTAAATTCTTTAATAAAACCAAAAAAAAAAAAACTAAATTTATAAATTGTATCAAAATCTCTAGCTATTTATTTGTTTGGATTTTTATACCCTTCACAATGAGTAGTAATTTCCACATTTTTCATTTCATACCCCATAAAGTATTCTGGATCGTTATATGTAGATAGCGGAGTCAATATGGACATGTTCGCCTGTCTGTTGAAATAAACTTTGTGAAGCCCATAAATAACTTACAATCTTAATTGTTAATACATTAGTACATCCGGTATAGTGCTGATTCGGTTGTTGCTTAAAATCGAGAAAATCGGCCCACAAATTACCATTTTCACTAAGTAAGAGAGCTATATTCGGCTAAGCCGAATTTTATCTAGTATAATCTAGTAAAAAAAAAATTTTACAAAAAATGGGTTTGACCCATTGAAGGTCCAATATGGGTATACATTTCGAAACAGCCGAATATCGAACTTTTATTTGTTCTTAAATAACGTTTTTTTCTTACCCAATTTAAGCCCAATTGAGAGCCGTTTAACAGGGATTGTTATTTATAATTTTTTTTTAGTCAATACATTTTGTAATTCAAATACCGAAGAACGATTTTAAGACTCCCGAACTAAAACTTTCAATTAACTTATTTTTTCCCGAAAAACTATTTAAATATTTCCGCACTAAAAACACTTTATCAGCATAAATTAAAACCTTCAAAAATGCGAACTAGAACACTTTATTTTGTTACCGAAATCGGTTTGAACCTCAAATGAAGTGTATGTTCCGTCTAAAACACAAACAAACTATTTGCGAACTGTAAAACTTTAAAGAATTCGATTCAAATTTCAAAACTTCATAACAAAGTTTTTGATATCAATTTAATAATATTGCACATTAGTAAACCTGAAAAGAGAAAAAATAAATGAATTTTAATATTTCACAAAGTATCAATTTAATTGAAAATTGTTTATTTTTTTAATTTACACAAGCAATCACAAACTTAATAGTTCCGCACACTATCGACTGGTCTATAGGGGCACCCTAATCTAGTTAATCTAGCTTAGGGTCAATTGTCACTTTAGTGTCCCTAAGTAAACTATAGAGTAGTCATTTTAAGTTGTGTTTATATTCAATTTAGAAAGTTTATTTTTGTTGATTATGGGAACCTTTTTTAATTTTTGTTTTCATTTCACTCAATTAAACTACTCGACAGCCAAAAAGAACTTCTCGCACAAAACATAATAATTCACGATGTTAAAGCTTTTAAAACAAATACACCATGATCAATTAAAATCTATTTTACATGTAATTGAAGCAAGGTGTTAGCTATTGCAAAAAGTGTATTTCACACCATTGGTTTATAATTTTGTCCAGCTAGATTTGAGATTGAGGTTATGTGAAGTCAAACGTCTATGTTGATAAACTAGCGACGATTTAAGACTTTGAATCCAACATTACTCACGTAATTATTGAGATACCGTTAGCAATGCTGGAAAGAGTAGTGAAACACTTAAATATTGGACCACCTACAGCGTAGTCCCGTCCAACATTTGAATGAAATTATCTTTAAAAAGTAAATTCCATAGATTGTTCTTTCGGGCCATAATAAAGATTCAGACATCCAAATCTATTTTAGGTGTTTTATTCAAAATTAAAAAAAAACAATTAAGAGAGCTTCACCAAATTATACTTTAAAATAAAAATATTTGGGGGATTCAAACGGTCACCTATCAGGTCGTATTGTCATAACGTCATAAAATATTTTTTAGTTTAAATTAATTTTTGTTGGGTTTCAAACAAAAAAGTTATAAACTAATAAGACTTTTAGAACTATGTTTATTGGTTTTTCATAAAATAACACTTTTTTTGTTTGCAGCACAACAAGAATTTGTTTAAACTAAAAAAATATTTTACGACATTATGACAATACGACCTAATAGCAGACCGTTTGAATCCCCCAATTAAATATTTTGAAGCAAACAAAATAATTTTTTTTTTTTTCAAAATTGTTTTTTTTAATTCTTAAATATTTTTTTTTTTTAAATTTAGTGAAACAAATTAAAGATAAAAAATTTTTTTGTGAAAAAAACTTCGGTTTAAACAATTGTTTTTCACGATTTTGACCAACGTATAGCCTTATACATATACATACGTCGCACAGTGGCTCATTTTCGTTTTTCATCGGCCAAAACTCTGTAACTTTTGAACCGATAGAAATATTTTTTTCCAGTTTTAATTTCATTAAAATCGGTTCAGCAGTTGTTGCGCAATTTAAGGTTAAAGTTGAACTTTTAATTTAGTATGAAAATGCAAATTTTTTGTTTTTTGAATAAGCTATACTTATTAAAAAAGTTATCAGCAGATAAAAACAAGTAAGGAAGTATGTTCGGCCAAGCTCGACTATATAATACCCTACACTATAATTTATTTTCGTGAATGATTTTCGGAAGCGGGTCTTATATGGGAGCTATGACTAATTATGGACCTATCGCCATGAAATTAGGTCGTGTGATTTATGTCTATATGGAAGTTATTTCTATTGAATTGATTCTATTGAAACATTTTTAAGAGATTTATGCTCGTTAAAGTGATTTTCGGAAGCGGGTCTTATATGGGAGCTATGACTATGTGACATTAATTCAGTTTATATAAAACTTATTTGGAGCAAAATTTGTGTAGATACATATATAAATTAACCATTTACGACCGATAAAGTATAACTTCAGGAGAACATTTGTATGGGTGCTAGGTGAAATAGTGGACCGATTTCAGTAATTTTCAATAGACTTCGTCCTCGGGCCGAAAAAAATTTATCGCAATATCTTCAAAATTGCGACTTGTACTTTGCGCCAGTCATATGAATAAATAAAATAAAAATAGAACAAAAATTTGGGAGGAATTTCATTCAAATGACAAAAGTGTTCAACAAACTGGTCAAAACAGGTCAACAAGTATATATAGGCTTAAAGAGGACACTTTGGACTTTCTCCTGGTTGTAAAATTTGTTTAACCCCTTTTGACCCTAAGCACTTTTACTCCACTGAAATTCAAATTTGGCTAAAATATAGTACCTGAGAAAAAAATTAATAACACATCAGGTATAAACGGTACAATGACAAATCATATCAGCTCTTAAAGACTATTATCCTACCAACATAAAAGAAAAATCATCCAATTATCTATAATAGTTTGCGAGTAATGATAATTTACTTCTGATCAAATTTACAAAAATCGCATTTTTATAAAATGACATAAAATATTTGACTTTAACAACATGCCACGCACACAATTGACAATATTTTTATCTAATTTTTTGGCTACCTTAGTTTCAATGTGTTTACTATTGCATGGCATTAATATTTTTGAAATCGGAGTTAACAAAAAGGTGGACTTTTGGCCGATGAAATTGAGATATGAGCCACCGTGCGTCGTTGCAAAGGACTTTGAAACGGGTAAATAATACCAAATATTTTTACTGCATAAGTAACTAAGGGTATTAGTAATCCAGATATAGATTTTCTTAATTTTTCTATAGCGGATATATTGATGTATGTAAGTTATTTGGGGGCTACGGAAAGTTGATTTCAACATACAGACGATTATAAGGAAATGTCTATATCGACTCCGATATCTATAACGATCCAGAATATATATACTTTGTGAGGTCGCAAATGAAAAATGTAGAAATTACAAACGAAACGACAAACTTATTGCCACTAATGGTGAAGCGTATAAATAACAAAAAGAATTTTTAATTTTCAATTCATTCTCATAATTTTTGAATTCGAGCTGTTGCTACCGCGGTGGCATGTAATAGTGTCCATTGACATAATGTCCATGGACATTATGTCACTCCAAAAGATGACATTATGTCCATGGACATTATGTCACTTTGGTAGTGTCATAATATCCATGTGTAAAGTGTCGTAAAGTCCATGGACATAATGACACTTTTGGAGTGACATAATGTCTATGATATTTAAAAAATAATTTAAGTATTTATGTTTTAATTTAACTTCTATCGAATTTACCGTTGTAAATTTAAAGTAGTGATAAGACGATAACTGCGATTTTTAGTTATCTGTTATCTGAATTTTGTGGAGTTCAGACGTCACAAATTTAAAGTTTAAAAAAGTAAAAGTGTTAAAGTGTTAAAATGGGTAATGTAAAATATAAATATGTATGTATTTAGGAATAAATTTGAAAAAAAAAAAGAAAGTTCAATAAAAAATTTAAGAACTTTCACTTCAAAAAAATACTTTTTAAAAATGTATTTACAAGAAAGGCTTTATTTGGCGAAGCCGCCTGCCGCGTTCTATGGAGGAGAAAGTCCCTAAGAGCGGCCGTAGGCCTCCACGCAGGAAAACTTTATTTACAAAGACAAGTTTTTTGCACTCAGTAGCATGGCGAGCAACTATTCGGTATCGCAGAAAAAGGTATTTCTTATTGGAGGCCTACGGCCGCTTTTAGGGGCTTTCTCCTCCATGGAACACGGCAGGCGGCTTCGCTGCATGAAGTTTTCTAATATATGAAAATATAAACTGCTATTAGGATCAAACATTTTATAAAAATTAGTTTTTCTAAACAAAATTTGGACATTATGACACTTTCAAAAGTGTCATAATATCCATAAGCAAAGTGACATAGTGTCCATGGACATTATGACACTACCGAAATGACATAATGTCACTTTATGGGGTGTCATAATATCCATGGACATTATGTCAATGGACACTGTGACATGCCACCGCTACCGCTTACGAAATTTGAAGACACTGTTTTTGTATTTCTTGGATGTATTAAAAATGATGTATGTAAAATAAGTAAAAACCATAAAAGTCGGAATCTTTGAAGAGAATTTGATTAGTCACCTTCGTTTTAATACCAACAATTCACAATCTCCAGAATACATTTCGAAATTACAATATTTATTTACCAAATTAAATTAATATTTATTAAACGATTCGAATGATTATTTTATTATATTATTTGTTTTCTATCAATAGACCTATTGACTTGAATTCACACCTCTTTTTTGTTTGGCTGAATTTCAAGCAAAACTGAAATTAATTAGTAACATTTATTCATTCATTGTTTAAACAATTTTAGCATTAATAAATAAATTGTTTATCATAATCATTATTCTATACAAAACGTAGTAATAAATACAAAAATAAAATACAAATACAATTAATGAATGATTTTTTCTTTTCCAATTTTTTGAGTTTTCTATGAGCTGAATATTTATGACAGAGTACTAAACTAGCGCCAACTAAATTCTACAATATTTTTTAGTACTTTTTATTTGTAGTTTTCAACAATATTTTGGCGCTATTGACGCCATTAAAAAATACCTTTAAAGGTGATAATGTTTTTTTGAATTGTTATTGTACTAAAACTTAACATAGAATTGATATTTTTGTAATATTTAAAGTAAAAAAACTAAATACATATATTTTGTGTATTTGCTACAGTGTTTTGAAAGTTGTCACATTTTTGATTTGCAGAATCATGATTTTGGTTGGGAGGGGTGTCAGAATCATAAAAAATAACGACAATTATTAAACACCATCATAATGATGGTCATTAGTTATTTATAGTCATTTATTTTGAAAGATACTTTTATTTAATGATTGCTGATATTTTTGTGGATATTTAAGGCGTAGCTATTTTGGGACTTTTCTGGGTTTTTTTCGCTGTTTATATTTATTTGTTGGCTTTTGCAACAAAATAATAAATGAATAATTTATTTCATGTAGCGAGAGAGATAATAAAACTAATTTTTTATTATTATTTATTTGTTTATTTTGCAGATATTCATATGCACAGATATTGGAATCAATATTAAAACAAAAAGAAAAGGTGAGTTTTGAATGTAAATTTGCGATTTGAATACAGGAAACACAAATGAAACCTTTAACAGTACTTGTATTAAATCCTAAAATTGATTTTTAGTTTGCTAAAATGAGTGCACAAATACGGAGTGTTTTTTTAAGTGGGATAAAGAAGTGAGAAAAACTATAAATTTGAATAAGTTTCAAACAATAAACAAAACAAAAAAAATACAGAAAAGTACCAAAAACAATGCCTCCAGCTGTACACATGTATGCGAATTACGTTAAAGTTGTATGCAACTGACAATTTTATACAGTTTTTTGTTTCGAACAGCAGCAGCAAAACGGAAATGAAAGTATGTATAAATGAAACTGTGGGAGAGGATTTTAAGGAATATATAAACTTTGGAATACTCTATTATGAAAATTACACAAACTGACAAAATAAAGTAGAATCAATTGTATTCTTAAATTACTTCAAAAGTTGATTTGTTCTTACAGATCTTTTGTAAAAGCAAACAACGTCAAGTAATATAATAATGATTTTCTCTTGTGATATTACCTAAATGAAGGGATTAAACTTAAATAAATATGTATATGCCCAAAAGAAAAAGGAAATAAAATTATGTTTAAAAAAAATATTAAAGTTTCTAACAAATTTCCAAATTAAATTTCTGCTGCACGAGTACTTTTTGTACTCGTTATGTTAACACAAGTGTCTACTTTACAAATCTACTACCGAATTAATGAGTGCTTCTAAATGTCCTTTAACACAACCATCTTATCCACTTATCACCCAAATTTTTGGCTGTAGGGTACAACAAAAAGTTATTTTTAATGGTTCAAATAATTCTAACTAAAAATGCAAATAAACGGAAATCCACCAGAGTCCTTTAGCAGGAGCATTCAAAGACAAACAATGAACAAACAAAAAAACACCAAAGTAAATATGACTGAAATTAAAAAACTGAAAAAAAGAAACCAACTAAAAAAAAATCCAAAAAAATGCAGTGCGTTTGTTGCATTTTATAAAAAAGTTTTAGTGCCCGTTTATTACTTTTACTGGGAATTAACAGCCACAACAAATTGTATTAAAGGGGAGAGGTAAATATGCGTTCAACAAATTGTGGCATAAAGATAATTTTTAATCCTAAAAGGTTATATAGAGGTTAAAGTTATATTACTTATTTAATTCATAAAATTTAATATTCGTTTATTTAGGGTTTAAAAAATGCTATATTCTTAGTTTTAACATTTAACTGTTGTGTGTTAAAGTGAATCGCTTTATGTAAAAAGTGATAAATATAAAACTTATTTATCTTTCGTCTCATTACACATCTGTATCAAGTGAAATTTTCTGTATTTTCAAAGATTATTGTGAATTTGTGTATTCCCAAACATCTACTTTGTGACAAAATGCTGAAATGTCTAGAAGTTGTCTGACTTTAAGAATCATTTGTAGTCATTTTAACCCTCCAACTTTAAACAGCTAAAAAAAAAAAGTTGTCGAATAATTTTTGTTTAGGGTAATTATGACCCAATAAACTCAGAACAGACATCAAAACTAATTTAAAAAATGTAGTTTAGGAACCAGGCGCAAAAAAGTGAAGAGTGCCTCTGGACATTGCTGCCGGTTTGAGTGTAAAAAACAGTAAGATATAAGCATTAATTATGATACGATTTTATTGGAAAACGAATGAAAAAGATACAAAAAGTAAGAAAATATGTTTTACTTTCGACGGTGATATTCTTAAAACAATTTCTGGCATTTGAGCACCATAAATGAAGATCACACTTTGAGCAAACACAATGTGTTTGCGACTTTTTGCATACTTTGCACCATCTTTTTCCACCTTTTTTTGCCTAACCATATTGGAAAGTGTTCGATATTGCCATAACGGACGTCAGCAACTGGATGTTTTGGTCTTTTGCCAACTTTTGAACTTTCTGGCTGTGGATCTTCTTGTGGAGCACCAACTGATCATGAGTCAAGGCGGATAATTTAATCCATCTGCGGTCTCTATCTGCCATTCCTATCATTTTATTTTTATATAACAAAAAATATAAAAAAAATTGAAAAACTATGAAATATAACACACAAATATACTAATATAGCCGCAACCCGCAATAGTGCCCTTAGGCACCCCTTATGGCGTTTTCTTTTCTGACACAAAATGTTGCAAACATATTTTGTACCATTTATTAAAGATTACCCATACCCTCATAATGTTTTACATTTTTAACAATCACAATAGAACAAAAACCATTACCATTTATGCAATTTTCTTTTATGTACCCAGCAAAAATTTAGTGAATTTTTGTAATGACCACTAGTTATTTCATGCATTATTTTGTAATGAGTGGTAGTTAACCAGCACATTATTTTATATACTAGAATAAGTACTTATTTTTATACAGGTTGGTAATGAACTTTTGCATTTAGCACAGCTATCTAGTGTGTTTGACTGGAAAACGGGAGGTTAGTGGTTAGTGGTTCGCCACCTGTCAAAGACATTAATTTTTTTCATTTATATGATGATGTTAAAACTTAGCAGTTAGCAGCTTGACTATCAAACACAAGCAAATAATGTGACTGTTCGATTCCCACACAAGCTACATATTCTTGTTGTGAATTTACTACATATTTCTTAACTGATTGTAAGTACATTTGTAAGCTTGACCCATGAATTTTTTAAAAATCTCGAACAAAGGCAAGTAGTGTTTCAGTCAAATAATAAGTAGTTATGCCTTTGCTCCAATATTACTTGCTGGCTTACTAAGTAAGTAAAGTTTTTGCTGGGTACCTTCTAAATGTTGTAAAACTATACATTTTGCTGTTTAAAAAGTGCTGCATTTCTAACCCTTTGATAAAATTGAGGGTGAAACGTGTAGCATATCTTCGGGGTTTTAGGGCAACATTATATGAAAAGAACACGTTTATACCTTTACCAAACTACATTTTTTTTTAGAAAAGAACACAGAAAAGGGTAAAAGGCAGAATAAAGGCATCATTTATGCCAGAAAAGAAAACGCCATTAGTTTTTGGTTTCTCAACACACTTTTTGTTAATTATTTAACATTTAGAAATGCCTTTTTAAAAAAAATATTTCGAATAGATCGGGCGACTCAAAGTTATTAAAACTTTGATTTAAAAAAAAATCACACACAAAATTTTACGTGCTAAAATTATGACATCACTCACAAAACAGCTGACAGAACAAAAACTAAAAGTCAGAATGCATTTCGACCTTCGAGGGAAATGTTAACAAATCTGTAACTAAAGTCACCGTTAAATTTAAAAAAAAATTATAATTATTTTTTGAGATAATTGGTGTTTTGTAATCTATTTTCTAACACATTCTGATCTATTAAATCTGTGAGTCACTTGCAGGCCTACCAATAAAAATGATTGAATGATTTACCAATATAGAACATTCTTTTGTGGTCTGGTCATAATTTCCATTCTCAATAAAAACCATTTGCAATGTTACTGTCACTCAAATAGAGAATTCAAAATATTGCATTGTTTTCTTTAAAGTTAAAAACAAACAGCAAAAAAAACTGATTTAATTTATTAAGTTGTGTTGTGTGTTTTTAAAGAAATTCATTCATAATTTATGTTATTTGCGTATAAAGCATATAATAAATTATTTAAATTTATGACAATTTTTTACTCATAATTCTAAATTTACTTTATATTTTAACTTTAACTTCATAACCAAAAAATATTAAATATTTATACAGACACCGATATGTATTTTGTCATTTAAATGTCGACATTAATCTTATTTAAAATAAAAATTGCGTTTTTTTTCTTCCTCTCAGTTTTTTAGGTTCATGTTTAGAATGAATCATTTTTCAAAAATATTTTTGACTATTTTTTGTTTGAGAAGAATTCCTAAAAATCATTTGCATGCACTCAGCAAACTGTCTAATATGTTTGTATTCAAGAGATTAAACAAAATGGTTTGAAAACAAAATCAATTATTATTAATGAAATAAACAGACCATAAATGGCATAAAACTCCTTGTTAGATGAGACATTATTGACAAATAAAAATTTAAACAAATTTCCCATTAATAATTAAAAAGTCATAGAAAAACATTCAACAGATAAATATAGACGTTTACTTATCCATAAACATATTTAAAAAAAGATACACGAAGACATTTAGCTGTCTGACCTTGGCATTTATTTATACAATATTTATGTTCTTCTAATTTTATAGCGACAGCCAACCATAATGCTGATGATGATGATGATGTTTTGGAGCAAAATTTCTTAGGTATTGTAAAAAATTATAGAATTTTGAAATTAGTTAATACAGTTAATTAGTTTGGTGTTTTTGTACCCACCGTTTGTAACACATCAAAATATTTATCGCAGACCCACATTAGTATAAATATTATGGGTTCCTCTTAAGATCTAACTATGTACCTCTGAATGTCCGCCTGTCTGTCTGTTAAAAACACGATAGGACTAGCAGGCTGAAATTTGTCCACAACTACTCTCTGTTCTAAATACTCTAAAATTATACTGTAAAATATGGCGAAAATGGGGCAATATTTGTCCCTAGTCCCCCTTCATAATTGTCTTATAATAATTAATATCGTGATGAAATTGGACATAAACTAGTTTCATATGAACCTAAATCTTTCTACCAACTTTTGTGAGGATCGGTCCACAATTGACCCTACGTCCATATAACCGCTATGTCAGACAAATATGTATGGGCTTCAGAAGTACTGGTCCAATCTGTTGAAGTTATGATTTCCGAATATTGTAATTACTCTTTAGAAAACACTTCGAAATTTGCAACTGCGCAATATCAAAATATTGAAATGCACTCAAATGCATAATAAAGTTTAAACAACTGTTATAAAGTCTTCTGTTTGTCTTTTAATGAATTAAATAGAAAAACAATTATTAATTTGGTAAGAAAACATTTATAAGTCATACGATTAAACCACAATTAAAAAGGTAAAAAGGTAAATATTATTCATAAATAACTATTTAAAACTCCATATGTACTTACATATACATACATACATATAAAAACTAATAGTTTTATTTTCCATACAAATATTTACATTTGAAGTAATTGTAAAGAAGAAAGAAAAAAAAAACTAAAATTAAATACTTTGTAAACACTGACAGACAAGTAATAATAAATACATGGTCGTAAGAAAATATAATATTTAAAATAAAAATCTAGCAATTTGTGATACTTAAACACAAAAAGGAAAATAAATAAATATTTCCAGCATTTCAAATCCACGTTTACCAGCAACAACAGCTTTTGGCAGCAACTGCTGAAAAAAAAATGTTAGAGATGCATACAGACAGACAACACACACCCAGGATGAGCGTAATATTTTCTTTTAAATGTACGAATGCAAATGAATCCTGCATAAATCCTGTAATATGTCCTTTGTGCTTATTTTTATTATTTTTTTATATTTTTTTGCTTGTGTTTTCTATGTGTTTGTCTAATGTTTAGTTGAAACCAGGAAAATCTTTTGTTAAATAAACATGTCTCTACATTTGTAACTGTGTAGACATTTTAAACTGTAATATTTTTGCCTTTTTCTTTTTCACATTTTGCTAAATTCACAAAAAACACAAAATAAACGCAAATGTACGATTTAATAAAAATGAAAATTTATGTATGACAACTGTATTTTTTGTTGTTGTTCGCTTTGCTCTATTTTAAATCGTTTCTCATTCATACGAGTAGTTTTGCAACAATCCACAGGGAAAACCCAAAGGGTTATGGAAAAAAAATCAGTTAAGGACTTAAGATTTCTTAATATTGCACTCTATAGTCGGTAAAGTGAGTTTACTTGTTGCATGTGTTACTAAACTCAACCTAAAAGACAACTTGTCTAGTTTTTACAACTCATAATGATAATAATAATTAATTTAAAGTTTTAAATATTATAATCAGTTGTATATTTTAATGGGATTTTTGGAAAAACTTTAAATATGCATTGCTTTGGGACTCAATTCTGACAATTGCACGTGAAAGTAGCCCCAAAAATAAGAACTTCTGCATCATTAGTTTTGTCAAGTTGGCTGCCGTAATAATTTAATGGCCATAAGAATTTTTTTCCTCAAGGTGGATTTTTATCACTTTTTCTATATTTAAGCACGGTTATATCTCGTATACCGTACGGAATATCCCTTTTGTGGCTGAAGCAAAGTTGTAGATATTGAATAGTAGAAATAAAGTACGAAACATACCTACCCGAAAAAGGTGCATCCTTAAAAATCGCCAAAATGCCCATTTTTTAAATTTGCTTTACCATTTTTTTGCTCAATAACTGGATTACAAAACCAATTATGGACCGATCACCATGAAATTAGGTCCCGGGATTTGTGTCTATATGAAAGTTATTTATCATGAATTTTGTATGTATACCATAATTTTTTACAGATTTATGCACTTTTAAGTGATTTTCGGAAGCGTGTCTTATATGGGAGCTATGACTAATTATGGACCGATCATAAAAAAATTTGGTACATATAATTTGTTTGGCCCAAGGACGAAGCCTGTTGACATTGGCTGAAATCGGTTCATTATTTCACCTAGCCCCCATACAAATGTCCTCCCGAAATTGGACTTTATCGGTCATAAATGTTTAATTTATATATGTATCTACACAAATTTCGCTCCAAATAAGTTTTATATATACAGAATTCATGTCAAAAAAATTTATTATGAACGGTCCATAATTATTCACATTTCCCATATAAGACCCGCTTCCTAAAATCACTTTAAAATGAATAAATCTGTTAAAAATTATGGTATACATACAAAATTCATGATAAGTAACTTTCATATAGACACAAATCACACGACCTAAATTCATGGTGATCAGTCCATAATTGGATTTGTAATCCAGTTATTGAGCAAAAAAGGTGAAAAATTGGTAAAAAATTTAAAAAAATGGGCATTTTTGCGATTTTCAAAGCACTGGATGCACCTTTTTCGGGTAGGTATGTTCCGTACTTTTTTTCTACTATTCAATATCTACAACTTTGCTTCAGCCACAAAAGAGATATTCCGTACGGTATACGAGATATAACCGTGCTAAAATATAGAAAAAGTGATAAAAATCCACCTTGAGGAAAAAAAATTCGTATGGCCATTAAATTATTACGGCAGCCAACTTGACAAAACTAATGATACAGAAGTTCTTATTTTTGGGGCTACTTTCACGTGCAATTGTCAGAATTGAGTCCCAAAATCATGTGTTGTACTGTGTAATACTACTCTGTATGCTATGATTACTGTGTTATCGTAATCAACCATCGGAGACCTGCGCCGAACGCGTTAGAGTCGGTTAAGCCGAGCAGCCGCACAGAGGGATTTTGGTGTCAAAAAGTCAATTTTTCAAACACTTGATTTCAAAAATCAAATGATGTAGTTTTGTAGAGAAATGTTTAAAGATGAAATGTTTTTTAATAAAATGAAAGGCGGGAGTGTCTTGTTTCGATTAAAAAAGAATAATAAACGAAATATCAAAAAAATTCTTATCTATGTATTGGTTTCGTTGGCGGTGGGCGTAACCGATTTTATTGAAACTCGGCATGCGTTCCTTTTTTGTTTCAATAAATGTAAGTACCAAATTTGGATTGTATGGGCAGTGGGCGTTGGGCGTGGACGATTTTGATAAAATTTATTTTTTTCTTAATTTAGTCCATATGTATTTAGTCCATGTATTGCATTTGGATTGCATGGGCGGTATGCAGTGGGCATGGCCGATTTTAATAAAATTTAGCATACGTTTTTCTTTTGTTTTAGAAAATATATGTACCAAATTTATATGGAAAAATTTTATGCGAAAAAATCTATTTGGATTGTATGGGCAGTGGGCGTTGGGCGTGGTCGATTTTGATAAAATTTAAATTAAAATTTTTTCTTAGTTTGGTCCATATAATATCTTGGTCCATGAAATATTAGGACATTATGACATGACATGTGGCAACCCCTTTAATATTTTAAAATATAATAAATTTTCCCATTTTTGTATAAATCGAATATTTTCATAAAATATTTAATTCTCTTTTAACTTTTGATATAAAAAGATTATTTTAATATTAAAATAAAACACTAGAGTATATTTAAACATACTAGAATATATAAAACTGTATTCCGTTGGGAATTCCCTTCCCTGCTTTGGGATTTTAGAACAAATAGGTTAAATCCGAAATTTCGACATAAAATGGGTTACATTTGGAAGAACCTGTAAAGGACCCCTAGTAAAAATTTTATTCAAAATTAAACAAGTAATATGTATAGCAAAATTATACTTAAATTTAAATATGTATTTGTTTAAAATTTTAAATATGTATTTGTTTTAATTTTCATTTCAAAATTAATTTTTTTTTAATTTATTAATGAAAAAAAATTTTATGTCAAAAATAAAATCGAGTTAAAAATGTTTTTTTTTTCCAAATTGTTTTTTATTTTTATACCCTTCACCTTCGTGAGAAGGGTATATATAAATTTGTCATTCCGTTTGTAATTTCTACATTTTTCATTTCCGCCCTATAAAGAATATATATTCAGGATCCTTATAGATAGCGGAATCGATTAAGCCATGTCCGTCTGTCTGTGTGTCTGTTGAAATCAATTTTCTGAAGACCCCAGATATCTTCGGCATCCAAATCTTCTATAATTCTGTCAGACATGCTTTCGAGAATTTTGGTATTTAAAATCAGCAAAATCGGTCCACAAATGGCTGAGATATGAGAAAAAACCCAAGACAACCTCGATTTTTGACCTATTTCTGACCTATATCTGGATTACTACGACATTAATATAGACAATATGGATATCTAATAATAGATATTTCAAAAAGATTTGCAACGACGTATATAAGACCATAGTAAGTTGGACCTACAATGGGTCAAAATCGGAAAAAAATTTTAACCCGAATTTTTTTTTTCACAAAAAAAAATAATTTTAAAATTTAAAAAAAAATTTAAAATTTAAAATTTAAAAAAAAGAATTTTAAAATTTAAAAAAAAAAATTTAAAATTTAAAAAAAAATTAAAATAATCGAAAAAACTTTTTTCCAAAAAATTAAAAGAAAAATTTTGTTTACCTAAAAATATTTAAAATTTTGAAGTATAATTTGGTGAAGGGTATATAAGATTCGGCACAGCCGAATCTTATCCAAATTATTTTTTAAATTTTTTGGAAAATGAATTTATGACAAAGAAAATCGTGTTAAAAAATATTTTTCCCATCGTATACATCGTTACAATGGACTTTGAAATATCTATCATTATATAGATCAAAAATAGGGCAAAAATCAAGGTTATCCCGGTTTGTTCTCATACATCAGACATTTTGTCGATTTTCAACCGAGCCAGAAGAATTCCCGATATATTGATGTATGTATGAATCATGTATGTAAGTTATTTGGGGGCTACGGAAAGTTGAAAGTTGATACAGATGGACAAGGCTATATCGACTCCGCTATCTATAACGATCCAAAATATATATATAAACTTTGTGAGGTCGAAAATTAAAAATGTAGAAATTACAAACGGAAGGACAAACTTATTATGTATACCCTTGCCACTCATGGTGAAGGGTATAAAAAGAAAAGTGGATGGGAGTCCACAATGTAAAGTGGGTGCTGCAGATCACTTAAAAATCTGCTTAAAAATTAAGATAAATTATTTTGGAAATTTTAATATTAGGCCGAATATTAGATTCGGCTCTGTTTCGGCCTAAAAACAGGCTTCGGTCGGACACTATAAAATTGTTATTATCATAATTTTAAATTATTTATAAAATAACTGTATTTAGGGGTAACGATAAAACCTTTCATTTTTATTGGGATTTTTTTGAGATATTTTGAATTCCGTTTGAAATATATGTAGCTATCATTGCAATCATTGAGTCTGAGCCATAGTGTTATAGGGTACTTAGGAGAAGTTTAATATTAACAAAATCAAATTGTCCCACCATGAAGTGTTTAAAATGTAAGAATAATTTAACAAAAAGACGATTTAAAAAAAACCCAAGTACTATGATTTTGAAATTTGTTTTTGTCAAGAGTTTATGTATTTTATGTTTTCAGCTTTTTGTAACATTAAAATGTCAAATCATATTAAATGTTATAGTTTCGAAAGAGTGACACATTTAGTGGTGGAAGAACAAACAAAATCTTACAAAGTACCATGACAATTTCGCTGATGACATTTCGTATGTCTTTTGTTGTGATGTACTCTTTCATTATTTTCATCAAATATATGTAAATATGTAAATATGTACATGTAAAATGCTTTAATAATATAGTTCTTCTTTGCAACATTCTCTTAATTATTCTGGTATTTTGTGAAAATCTTTACAACCATGTTTTTTTTATTATTATTATTTATTTACTTGAGCTCACTCCATGACTTTAAGTACTTTTTTTAAGTCTGAGGATGGTTGGTAGTTTTATTTTTGTGCTCTTTATTCTGTGTTGTAATTTGTGTAATTAAATGCTTAACAAATTAAAAGGATTCTTTTTTCTTACAACTTCATAAATTATGATTTTTATTTCATATTTTTTTGCAGTTTTGTTTTTAAAATTACAGAAGAAAAGTATTTAAAGAGTACTATGTTGTAAATGTGAATCAAAGGCGCCTTTGTTTTACGTGGCCGAAATTTTTAAGCACTCATTACAGTTGTATCCTTTGGACAAAGGAGAAAAATGAAACAGAAATGTGTTGTAATTAACCCTATGAATAGCGTAAATGAACTATAAAAAAACAAACTAAACTAAGAAGTTTCCCATATTCAGGATAAGGTGAAATCAAAGCAAGAATGTTCAAGCCTAAATTTAACAATGTCCTCGAATATAACAAAAATTCATTAAAAATTTTCATGTAGGCTGCCAAACTGAAATAATTTATTATCGAATAGAAGCTTTAAATAATAATAAATGACAACGCACTTAATATACAGTGGTGGCCAGGTAATTAAGACAAAATTTGTTTGCTAAATTCCATATAATTGTCAATTATTTTTTCAAATATTTCCACAAATATGTATGCATGAGGACTGTTTTAACACACAAGTGTGTTTTATTCGACTGTATCAATTCATAAATATTCACCACGAACTCATAAGATTTTTCTACAACTTGACCAACAAATTTCTTTTTTAAATAAACATATTTTCTCACATTTATATCATTATATTTTTATTATTATAAAATATTCGGACCAAATTTCGTATTTTTAGTTCCATTAGTTTCGGTCATATCATTTTATTAACAGCGGATGTTCGCTGAGGTGGGTCAACGTATTTCCACATATATTTGTTCATATATGTTTTACCGATGTTTCCAAACATTTTTCAGAAACTAGAAACATTTATAATAAATTGCATATCCTTAGAGGTCCTTTTATTTTGGCTCTATCGCACTTAAAATTCAGTTGATGAAAAAATTCAAGTATTTGTTTTAAATTGGTGGCCACCACTGTATATTGTAAATTACAAGTTATATTATTCGTATTTTACTTATACATACTATCAAATAAATTGAGTTTAACAATATGAAATATTGTAATTACTTGGAATATTTAGTGAAGGTCTATGAAAATGATTCATTATTTGTTACATTTAAATTGTGTTGTGATACAAGATAAAATAGTAAAGTAAAAAACAATAATGACTGCAAAACAAAGCATTATTATTTATACTTTATGTGATTTATTGCCTTGTTTTGTCCCACAGAACTTTATTATTTAACACTATCGTTAGGTACCACAGTGTGAAGAAACAACAAATTATAAATGTACTCAACTGTACAAGCGTGAATTGTAGAAAATGTTAATTAATAAAGACATTATAGAAAGAACAAGTAACTCTTTAAGTCATCTACTTGTATAACAAACTAAATGCTTTAAATTATTTACGAGTATCAGAGTAAATTTGAATGAATTTCGAATCTCAAACTTCTAAGAATTATTATTACTTTATTCAAAAGTGGTAGATATTTTACATTTTAGTACCCTTCACCATGGGTGGTATATACATTGGAAACTCTTCCAAATATACAAATAGGTCAAAATATAAAAAACAACTCTTAAGAAATTTTTCTATTCTATTAACTTAAATTAACAAAAAATAACACAATTAATTAAATTCTGAAAACAGATAACAAACTATTGGGTGTATGACTTAAATATGCGGAATTTTCTCACTTAGTTATTGAACATTATAGCGTAAACAACAAAGTTTTTTTGCTTCGAAAATGTATTTGTACCAACGAACCATCATATGCGCAAAGTTTAGCTTTACTTCTTTAATTTGCAACAAAAAAAAAGTGCTGTTGAAGCACAACGTTTGCTCACCAAAGCTTAGGGTGAATGTGTTTCATCGGTTTCAACGTGCGAGAAATGGTTTGTGAGGTTCAGAAGTTCTGATTTTGACACGGAAGACCAAGATTAAGACCAAGAATTGGAGGTATTATTCAATGAAGGTTGCTGTAAAACACAACAAGAGCTTGCAAAGTCATTGGGAGCTACTCAAGCTAGAATTTCAAAACTATTGCGAGCAGCATGATTCATCCAAAAGCAGGGAAATTGGATAACATACGAATTGAAGCCGAGAGACCTTTTGCATGGCTTGAACGCTATAAAAGAAAATAATTTTTGAACCGAATCATTACTTGCGATGAAAATTAGATCCATCATGATGATCCGAAACTTAAGAGATTCTATGTGAAGCCTGACATGTGTGTGAAGATAAATTCGTATTTAACTAGCACAGACAAAAACCACATTTATTAACATTGCTCATTTTACAGTCAACAGAGCACTGTTAATCACTTAACAGTCTTGATAATTGAATTATAATACAAAAATACGTCTGAAATAGGTATCAGAAATAATTTCAGAAACAATTTCAGAAATATAAAAAATTAAACAAAATATTTCAGATGTTTTTTTATAATAATATTAAAAAAAAAAACATTTTGAAAAAAGTCACTTTTATGATGAAGTTCAGGCAACGAATTTGGAAAAATATGGAATTGCACACGTAACCCACTATATGGGGAGGGTAGTGCAATGGGTCCTAAATGCGACTGCATAAGTCGAATTTCTGAAATAATTTTGAAATTTGAGAAAAACTGTTTTTAAAAAAAGTATATTTTGAAAAAAGTCACTTTTATGATGAAGTTCAGGCGACGAATTTGGAAAAATATGGAGTTGCACACGTAACCCACTATATACGAAGGGTAGTCCAATGGGTTCTAAATGCGACTGCATAACTCTCAAATTCCAAAATTATTTCAGAAATTCGATTAATGCAGTCGCATTTAGGACTCATTGGACTACCATTCGTATATAGTGAGTTACGTGTGCAACTCCATATTTCTCCAAATTCGTCGATTTAACTTCATCATAAAAGTGACATTTTTCAAAATATACTTTTTTTAAAAACAGTTTTTCTCAAATTCCAAAATTATTTCAGAAATTCGACTTATGCAGTCGCATTTAGGACCCATTGGACTACCATTCGTATATAGTGGGTTACGTGTGCAACTCCATATTTCTCCAAATTCGTCGATTTAACTTCATCATAAAAGTGACTTTTTTCAAAATGTTTTTTTTTAATATTATTATAAAAAAAACATCTGAAATATTTTTTTTAATTTTTTATATTTCTGAAATTATTTCTGATACCTATTTCAGACTATTTTTGTATTATAATTCAATTATCAAGACTGTTAAGTGATTAACAGTGCTCTGTTGACTGTAAAATGAGCAATGTTAAAAAAAAATGGTTTTTGTCTGTGCTAGTTAAATACGAATTTATCTTCACACACATAAGCCCGACTAAGCAGACAAATTGACACCAAAGCCAAATATCCATGGCGCTAAGGCAATGCTCTGAATTTGATGGGAGCTAAAGGGTCCTATCTATTATACGCTGCTGAAATTTGCCCCGACCATCTGAAATCTCGGAATATAGTTTTCAAAAAGTTTCCATTGTATTGTCACTTCTGTATACAAATTTGTAATTTTCATTTAGGATTCTTAAAAGAAATTTTCTTATTATTTAATTAAAAAAAAAAAAAAAAAGTTTTTTTCTAATTTTTTTAAAAAAAAGTTTTTTTTTTAAAAAAAATCGGGTTAAAAAGTATTTTTGTGGGTCCATCTTACTATAGCCTTATATACATCGTTGTAATGGATTTTGAAATATCTATCATTGGATATCCATCCACATTTCTCAGAAAGGAGGACCTATCACATATTAAATGCAATTAATTTTAATATTGGGGTTCCTTGCCTTAAAACGGTCAACTGTACGGAGACTTTTTTGGTTATACTTTTAGTACAATTATTGAATTAATGTAAATTTTTATGTTTTTAATGAAAATGTTTTTATTTTGTTTATGTTGATTTCTAGTTTATAAAATTTTTTATAAAATTAATTAAAAAAATGTTTAAATATATATTGAAAAGTGACCATAAATTGCTAGTTTATATTACAAGTATTTCTGTACGGAGACTTAATTGATTCATTGTAGATTAAAAATATGACAAAAATAGAGGTTGTCCCGGTTTTTCCCTTATATCTCAACCATTTGTGGACAGATTTTGTCGATTTTAAATAGAAACCGAACCGGAAAAATTCCCGATATATTGATGTATGTATGAATCATGTATGTATGTTATTTGGGGGCTACGGAAAGTTGATATCAGCACACAGACGGACAGACGGACATCGCTATATCGACTTCGCTATCTATAACATTCCAGAATATATATACTTTGTGGGGTTGCAAATTAAAAATGTAGAAATTACAAACGGATTGACAAAATTATATATACCCTTGCCACTCATGGTGAAGGGTATAAAAATACTTTTTAAATTTGCTATAGGGCATCATCATCTTAATAACTCCAGCTAATTACGCTTTTCACTAATTTAAATAGAACACTAAACTCATTATAGCTCAAGCCATTAAAACGTCTATAACTCACAATGTAAATAAGCAATTTGCACAAAAAAAAAAAAAAAAAAAAAAAAACATTAAAATATTTATTTTGCTGTTGTCTGCCCACAATAACTACAACAACAGTAGCAGCAGCAGTGTCAAATGCCAAAAATGGAATGGAATGAGAAAACTAGAAATAGAGAGAACAAGAGCAAAAACGAAACATTAAAATCTACTTGCAACTAATAAATTTGAGAACATGAATAATTGCAAACCTTCAATATTAATTAATCGAAAAATAAAAACAAAAACATAAACAAATTAAACGAGAATCGTTAAGAAAATTATTTAAATAGCAGACATTTACACTCACACAGGTTGGGCCGGCCGCACAGACAGGCAAAAAATATTTCTCTATGCAGCCACATTTTAATAAAAATTGTTTCAATTGTTGGTGGCTCAGTGAAGGCGTAGCAGGCAAGGGGAGGCAGGCAGAGCAAAGGCGAATGTAATGATCATAAATTAATTTAACACCACCCCAATAATCATGTCAGTGGGTGAATGGATGCGTAAAATAAACAATACAAATTTAAAACAACAACACGAATCTGTGTTGGTTTTATACGCACATTTTAGAAAAATGTTTAGACAGTTTTATGTCAGTTTTTAAAAATTATTAAAATACATGTTCGAAATGAAAATATGTAAATAAATTGAAAAATAAACACAATATTTAATTTAGAAAATAAATAGTGAGTACCACAACACATGTACTATTTGAAAAAGACAAATATTGAATACAGTAAAATATCTAATATCTAGTAAAAAACATAAAACTTTGCATTAATTTATTAAATAAATATTCTATGCTAGAGCTTAATGTACACCTTTTTTCGAGATTTTGTTGAAAAATAGTCCTTTTGTAAAAATTATTTAGGTATTTCACTGTATTAACTTGATCTACTTTTAAAAATTATTAATCGCTTCAGAGAATTATTGGTCTAGTTTTGTTTTGGCAAAAATAAAGAGCAATAGAGAAATATAGACACTATTAAGCTTTTAAAATATTGAATTCTGAAAAGCCTTTATAACTGTTAAATAAATAAATACTTGATGGGTTTTTATCTAAATTGCAAGATAATAAATATTTAATTTTACTCAAAAACTGTCTATTTTACCCGGAACTAAAGGCTTAAAAGCAAATATGTACTCAATACTTTCAGAGTTGTAACTTCTACAATATTAATTGGCGACCCGAAGCCACGATGTATCCTTCGGAACCACGTGGTTTATAAAACAGTAACGTTACTGATTGATTGACTGACTGATTTAAAATAGCCCAGCCAAAACGTCAAAAGGAAATTTGGGCTATAAGTTCCCGCTGCCTATGTAGATCCACTAAGAAGGGATTTTTGGAAATTGGAAGGTTTATGGGGTAAAAACGTAATAACTTCTAAACTAATATATTTACAAACTGACAGGTGTTTGGTGCTTTTTTAAAATTATAACCTTTTAGGGGAGAAAACGGGTAAAAACTAACCCCAATATGCATAAAGAGTTTATAAATTTATCAAAGGTTTATAAAACTGATTTTGTATGGAAATTTTGTTTAATAAACCTTTGATAAATTTATAAACTGTTTATGCATATGGGGGTAAATTTTTATTTTTGGTAGTTTTTCCATATGAATATTTATTATTACCTACTACAACGATACTCAAATTTATTTAAATAAAATTTTTTACATTTTTTTGTTTAGAATTAGTGTATTGAATTAGTGTAATAATAGTACCAATAAGGGGTAAAAACGGTAAAACACATTGTATTCGAAATTATTAAGTCAATTTTAATAAAACATGGTGCTATTTATAACTCGAGTGTAAAGTTGTAGATAAATCCAATTAAAATCAATTTTATACCAAAAATCTGTGATCACTCATATTTTATAAAAAAAATCAAATATCTTAAATCGTTAATAGTTTTGTAAATACTGAGATTTTAGGGAAAATAACCTAAATATGTAATCACTCAGATTTTATACCAAAAATCGATTTTTAGCATAAAAAAATCAAAATATTTTAAATCGCTGATAACTTCGTACATTCATCGAAAGCGGGTTAATATATTTTGATAACGACTACGCGATTTGGGTATTTTTGCCCTAAAGTTGAATTTAACATAAAAAAATGTTGTTTTTTTTGATGGTCCTGGTCCCCTCGGTATCAAATATTTTTAATTTTTTTTTAATTAAAAATATTTAATGTAAATTAAGCTTTTCAAAAAGTATAAATTCCTTTTAAATCTTCATAGACATTTTTTTGATAACTTCAAAAGAAAAAGGTGTTTTTTTTCGAAAAAACTAGTCAGTCATAAATTTTTAACAATCCCTTTTTTGTTTGACAAGAAAAATTGGGAAATAAAAATGTTGAAAATTAAATTTTTAAAAGCGAATATCTCCTAATTGATAGTGCTCTACGAGAAAATTCTATATATAGGAGATTCTTTCTATATATTTTGAAAAAAAAAAATGGACTTAAAATTAATGTAAGAAATTATATGCTATAAACATATTATAATAACTTCAGAACTTTGTCCAATGTTTCTCCAATTTTTGTTATCCCTTGCAAACAATAAGATTTGTCGAGGTCATCAAAAAAGCTATTTTTTGTGAGATGATTTCATCGTTGAAGTCAAATCAGTTTCCGCCGAGCCATTTCCTCAGGTTTGGGAACAAGAAATAGTCACTCGGGGCTAAATACGGAGAATAGATCGGATGAGGGAGCAATTCGTAGCCCAATTCATTAATTATTTTCATGGCAACTGCACGCAGAGAAAAAATATAGTTGTTACATATAATATAGTTTTTACAAGTTTTTTAACAATATAGTCACAGTAATTTTGTATATGATTGTGGTAACCATAATATGGTTAATTTAAGAATCAAAGATCAGCAAGGTTCCCCACCACTACACCAAATACACAGAGGGCGTTGTTTCTAGGCAACGACAGATGGCAGCACCATTATCCTAGACCAGCTACAGCAGACCAATCATCTACTTAGCTGGATCAACAACCGATTAACGAAACTGACACAAGGCAATAATAACAATCGATTGAATCCTTATGGCAACATCAAACATGTATCCGAAGACCCGCTACAGAAGACCAATCATCTACTTAGCTGGAACAACAACCGTTTAAACTGATACAAACAATAACAATGGATTTAATGGCAACATCGTACATGGAGACGCACGATACTCCAATAATTAGAACAATGCAATCTATATGGGAAATACGCGAAAAACAACTACTTCAACAATTCATAAGTGGGGTAATGGAGAAAAAAAAAGATTCACATGATTTTATCATATATATGGTTGCAGTAAACAACTATATGTTTGTTCCGCAAAAAATAATGCGTAATGAGCAGACGAAATTCACTTTTTTCCATTTTCTCCCCAAGTCACGCGGTAGTCTGCTATCAATGGCTGTCAAACCCAAACTAAATGATGCAACTTGTTCAAGTTTTGACAGGAGTCAAACGACAGATACCTGTTGACAGTGTTGCCCTGTCAGCTAAGAGGCGAGAAATTCAAAAATGACAAAATGTAATGACGATGTAGTCCACTAATTCTCTGTTAATTATTGGGCACATATTTTTTTAACTGACCAGTCTCTAATAAAATTTCAAATTTTATATAGTCGAAAATATAAGACTATGATATAAATATTTGTTCAATATACATAAATAATTTCAGGACTGTAAATAACATTTAAATACTACAATGTCGTCATAAAAATAAACATTTAAATGGGTTGCTTTTTATTACTTATTGCAATAATCTAAAATAAACAAACGGAGAAAAATTTAAATTTAACAAGTGTGTTGTTTAAATACATCATGCACATATTTCTTTGTATAAATTACAAAAACTATAAATAATATAAAAAAAATAGTAATAAAAAAAATGAGTATAAACTAGTCATAAAGTACTTGTACTTGAATTTCTTGTTGTTTTCTATTCATACATACATACATATTAATATTATTATTATTTATTTGTTTGTTTCTACTAAACAATTTATAAATAGTAAATAACATTTTTTAGCAAAGCAACACGAAAAAGCCAACAATTTGTTGTATATGACATCACTGAGATAAATCTAAAACCAGCTAGAACAACCAACAACAAAATAAAAACTATGTTTAAATGTCTAGTTGTAGACAGAGCGAACGAACACAGGGTGAGAAAAAAAAACCTACTGACATCAAAATATTTTTTTATGCAAAAATACATAAAAAAAATATTTAAACATTTCAAAGCTGCCTAAAGTAACGCATGTATGTAAATAAACAAATAAAATTGTGCTACGACAACAAACAAAAAAAAAGGTTTATTTAAAAAACCACATACCGGCAATGTCATCTAGACATCAGTAATGACGTAATTGGTGACAGCATCTGGTTTTAGTATTTTATGTGTCATATTGTCATAAGTGTTTTTTTTTTTTTTTTTGAAAACGGCGGCAACAACAAGCAGAAATAATTTTTATATCAAATATTTATTTTTTTATTTCTGTTGATGTTTAATTAATTACAAATACAAGAGATTCTCGTTTAATGAATGTAAGTGTGTGTAAGTAAAATTATTTTGGGTTAAAAATAATTTTAAAAAATGTATTTCACTTTTTATTTTGTCATGCTGCTGTTTATTTTGACGTGTCTCTCTGACATGCTCTGGTTACCTCTAATGGATTATAAAATTATTATTAGTTTTTTTTTTGTTTGGTTTTGTATTTTCAAATGACATTGAATATGAAACATATTTATATTTATTCAACACAAAATGTTTTTCTAAGTTCATATTTTTAGTTGTAAATGAAGTGGAAATGTTAATTAATGAATAGTTTTATAAAGATATCAATTACAAACAAATTAATTTTTACAAATATTTGTAAATTATTTCATATTTTTAATGGCAAGTTATACAACTTTTGAAATAAACAGGGAACTTTAAGCTACTAGGCTTAAAAATCTCAGAGGTTTAAACGCACGATTTGCTAAACTGGTTTAAAATTAAAAAAAGTTCGAAAGCTACCAAATCTTATGTAGCCTTCACCTTAGAATACATGAACCAATTAGTCAAAACCAGAGTCTTATAGTTGACTTTTACTATTTTCGAAACTCCTAAGATTTGGGTCAAAGTGCAATATTTTCAAAAAAATTAATATTGAAAAAAATCCAATTAAAAAGACATGGACATGACATGTGTCAACCTGAGTATTAACCCTTTACGGCGCCATATTGCATTTCTGCAACATACCCCCAAAATAAGTGTAAAAATATTATATATGCTGGTATAACAATTTATTTCCTTATTATAGATTGGCAATAAAGTATTCTAACGGTTTAGAAGCTAATAATCTTTCTATATGAAAACAATTGGGTATTTATTTCATTCAAATGACGTAGCTGTACAAATCTGTTTTGCACTCTTTGAATTCATTTGCGAAAAATTATTTATTGAAGAAATACTGATATTTGGTTAATGAAATTTGTGTGAGTGAAAGGTAAGAAGGTGTATTTCAATAATCATTTATGTTATTTTTTTGCAAAACCAATTTGGTTATTTTATTTTATTTTATTTATTTAATTATTATTTTCAACAACCTAGCTTATTGGCCATAATCGGTTATAAATTTCTACTTAATAAAAATTTTTTATGGTTATGTTTTGTAATGATTTTGGTTTGTTGCATATATGCAGTGTTGCCAATTTAGCCCTTTTTGGGCTAAATTTAGCCCTTTTCAATCTTGTTTAGCCACAAAAAAAATAATTTAGCCTTTTTTCTAGCCTTTTTATACCCTTCAGCTTCGTGAGAAGGGTATATATAAGTTTGTCATTCCGTTTGTAATTTCTACATTTTTCATTTCCGACCCTATAAAGTATATATATTCTGGATCCTTATAGATAGCGGAGTCGATTAAGCCATGTCCGTCTGTCTGTCTGTCTGTCTGTCTGTCTGTCTGTCTGTCTGTCTGTCTGTCTGTCTGTCTGTCTGTCTGTCTGTCTGTCTGTCTGTCTGTCTGTCTGTCTGTCTGTCTGTCTGTCTGTCTGTCTGTCTGTCTGTCTGTCTGTCTGTCTGTCTGTCTGTCTGTCTGTCTGTCTGTCTGTCTGTCTGTCTGTCTGTCTGTCTGTCTGTCTGTCTGTCTGTCTGTCTGTCTGTCTGTCTGTCTGTCTGTCTGTCTGTCTGTCTGTCTGTCTGTCTGTCTGTCTGTCTGTCTGTCTGTCTGTCTGTCTGTCTGTCTGTCTGTCTGTCTGTCTGTCTGTCTGTCTGTCTGTCTGTCTGTCTGTCTGTCTGTCTGTCTGTCTGTCTGTCTGTCTGTCTGTCTGTCTGTCTGTCTGTCTGTCTGTCTGTCTGTCTGTCTGTCTGTCTGTCTGTCTGTCTGTCTGTCTGTCTGTCTGTCTGTCTGTCTGTCTGTCTGTCTGTCTGTCTGTCTGTCTGTCTGTCTGTCTGTCTGTCTGTCTGTCTGTCTGTCTGTCTGTCTGTCTGTCTGTCTGTCTGTCTGTCTGTCCGTCTGTCTGTCTGTTGAAATCAATTTTCTGAAGGCCCCAGATATCTCCGGGATCCAAATCTTCAACAATTCTGTCAGACATACTTTCGAGAATTTTGCTATTTAAAATCAGCAAAATCCGTCCATAAATAACGGAGATATGAGCAAAAATCCGAGATATCCTCTGAAAATTTCATCAAAAAACACAATGTTGCATGCTTTGACAAAAAAACAACAAAACGTATGTTTCTATGTGCAAGCTTTGTGTATTTTGTTTTTTCTTGTGTTTTGTTTCTTTTGGCGTTGTTGTTGTTTTTTATACAACTAAACGTTTGTTTGGTTGTGTGTTGGTTTTTTTTACAAAAAAAACAACAAAACGTATGTTTTGATGTGCAAGCTTTGTGTATTTTTTTTTTGTGTTTTGTTTCTTTTGGCGTTGTTGTTGTTTTTTATACAACTAAACTTTTGTTTGGTTGTGTGTTGGTTTTTCTTTTGTGTTTTGTTTCTTTTGGCGTTGTTGTTGTTTTTTATACAATTAAACGTATGTTTGGATGTGTGTTGGTTTCATTGCCTTGCGTATTTTGTTTTTGTTTTTTCTTTTGGTGTTTTGTTTCGTTTGGCGTTGTTGTTGTTTTTTGTGTTCTTGATAAATTTAGGATGCTGTACGCTGAAAGTGGGCAATGTACATACATACCTATATACTAATTATAAAAAATAATAATGCATCCACAACAAAGGTGAAGGGTATATAAGATTCGGCATAGCCGAATATAGCACTCTTACTTGTTTATTTTCATTTAGCCATATATATTTACTCTAACGAAAATTATATATTTGCTCTAATGATCTGAAATTTTTGCTGTTGAAAATTAGTAAAATCAGTTCAAAAAAATTGGCAGGGATATTATGTCAATAATTAACTAAAAATGTTGAACCAGTAAACAATTTAAGCACATACCTTCCATACATTAAAAACATGCCATAACTAATATAGAGAAAATGTACGTTATTTAAATAAAAATTGTTAATAAATATGTTAATGTTTTACGCGCGAGTCCGGGCGTTTATAAAATCAAATATAGGGTTAAAGAGAATACTTTTAACTTTATCTGGGCGATGTATTGAAGTAAATATAGTACTTTAACAAATATTTTATAACACATGACATGTAGTATACCGTTTTCAAAGACTACAATCCAACCAATTTAGAAAGAAAAATTAAGTTCATTATCGATAATAATTTAGGTATGATCATTTTTATCTGATCAAATATAGAAAATTAACTTTTTCCAAATTTAAATTAAATATTTATGTTTACATATTTTGGCTACCTTAGTTTTGATATGTTTACTAACTAATGGCAAAATTTATGTTTTTGCCAATGAAAATCAATTCTGTCCGGCGACGTGTATAATTTTTAGAATATTTTTTTTCTGCATTACATGAGAGGCATATTTGCCATATATTCACTTATCAAAATATTCTCCATCGAAGTTATCACAAAGGATTACTTTATACATAATTTGTCTTTCATATTAATAAATTTGCATAGGAGCATTTTGCAGGCCAGGTGATAAATACGAGGCTTTAAAAACATCGGCATATGATATACGTGTGGCCCCATATTAAGTTATTTTAAAGTTAAGGATCAACATACAGGAATAAATATTCTTATTTTCTTGCATTTGAACATGTGTATTCATACATTTTTGTTTGTCTATTCGGCATAGCCAAATGTAACACTCTAAGTTGTTTTTTGTGTCAAATGTATGTATTTTTTTAATTCAAAATTTTAGCCCTTTTTTAGCCTTTTTTTTCTAAGTATTTAGCCCTTTTTGTTCACCATGAATTGGCAACACTGCATATATGCAACATTGCGTGTTGAGATGTATTATTTTACCATGTTTTTACCAATGTGAATGATTCCTCAGTATGATTCATCAGTATTGAAATAAGTTATAAATTTCATAATTTAACTGATACGGACCTGGAAAATATGCTAGCTGAATGGAAAGATAGTGAAGATGTCCTTGACTTATCTGTTGACGATGATGCTGTTGATCCAACGTAGAGGAGAATGATGATGAAAGCTCTGATGAGGAATAATATGCATTACCTGACTTCAAAAATGAACTTGAGCCCACTAACAATCTATCCAATGTATCCACGATCACTCAGAGTAAAGGATTTAGGTTCTGTTACCGCCCCTCCCAGTAATACCACTGCAGCATCTCCAATGTTGTCTATCCATTTGCTTAGGATTTAGACAACATGGACAACTTCGCTTAGAAATGGGTTATTTCCTATTTGGTTACTGAGAACATTATCAACCTCACTAATTTATACTATATTCAGAAAGATGTCACGAGAGACAATGTCGTCGAATCGATTTAAATCACTTAAGCAGTTACTTTACTTCACGATGATTCTGAACGATTGTATAAAATTCGGCCATTGATAGAGGAATTGAACAAAAAGTTCCATTTGAAGTGCCGTTATCTGTAGATCAACAAATGTGTTCAACAAAAGCTTGCAGTGTGTTGAAACAGTTTTTACCGGATAAGCCTCATAAATGGGGATTAAAACTACCAATATGGGCACTGGCTAGTTTGGGACGATAAACGAATGCGGATTAAGCGTGTGTAACAATAAACCAAACAACTGCTTTATTTTTATATATTTTCATATACTTTATGTTCAACTTTAATTATTTAGAACTATTGGTGCAATGTTGCATTTCTGCAACATGCAACATATAATTTTTTTTAAAAAATAGTAACTTAATTTTTGACAAAATTTTTTTGATTAATTTTTCTATTAAAAATAGCCTATTTATCACCTAATAACTACAAAACTAACAAAATTTGAGTTCTTGCGCCGTAAAGGGTTAACAAAACCTTCAATATTGTCCTATTTTGAATATTAAGATATTTTTGATCCATGTATTTATTGGTTTTTAACACTTTGTGTAATTTTTTAAGTCATGGAAATATAACCATATACGAACACCAGATTTGGGGCCTCGCTGTCATTTTTGCAAAAAAGTGATCATTTTCTCAGGCTCATTTCTTGCAAACAGTTCGGAATTTTGATTTACTCTTTGAGGCAAAGTTGTAGCCCTTGTCATAAAGAACAAAAATTGTGAACATGTAAAATCAAAAAAACTTCATCTTCAAGATCAAAATCGCAAAAAACTTAAAAAAATTCGAAATCAATTTTTTAAAGCATGCTTTAGTCTATAATAATTTAATAGTTTAGTTTAAAATCGAACTTTTTAAAGTTTTTTGAGATTTTGATCTTGAGGATGAAGTTTTTTTGATTTGATTTATTTTGGGCTACAACTTTGCCTCAGAGAGTAAATCAAAATTCCGAACTGTTTGCAAGATATGAGCCTGAGAAAATTTTCACATTTTTGCAAAAATGCATGACTTTGGGCAAAACTGGGAGACACGGGTCTTTTTTTTGACTTTTATCACGTAGTGGTGTCCGTATATGGTTATATTTTTTCGTGTTGCACTGTGTAATGCAAACTTAAGACTCTTAATGATGAAAGGCGTAAATAACATTCGATGATGTTTCTTATTACAATATTGAATACAGCATCCTCCTCATGTGCTGCTATGCTGTAATAAATTACAAAACATCGAATAATATTTAAACAAAACGTCAATTTAACACTCAATGCTAAACAATACAATGTCAATTTATGTATTTCTGTTGCCATTATTATTATTACAATATTATTTTTTTATTTTGCCAATTTTCTGTAAATATTTATATAATAAATTTAGCAATAAATTGAACAGTTCCTTATATTAAAGCGTAACATATAAATTAAGGTTTTATTATGTAAAACAAAATTGAAAGAAACGCAAAAAATAAATACAAAATGAAATCATGTTTGGCAACAACGCCAGACATATTGGCAAATGAATGGAAAAATAATTTAAAATTAAATTCAAAATTATGCCAATAAATAAACATCCACACATGAGTAAATTCTTGAACACTGGGGCAGCCAGACAGACATGCATGAATGACACTTGTTTCGTAGGAAATTCTTATTTTTTACAAATAAAAATCAGCTAAAATTAACTACATAAATCTGTTTTTGCAGGCATTTTACAAACAGAGTGGGTTGCTGTTATTAAAAATTAACTATTTCCTCTCTTTACGAAAATAAGGAAAAATATAGTCTTGTACGATATAAATATTTTCATACGGACACCTTGAAATGTAAAACCGACTCTACAAGTTGAGAGCGACCAATGAAAATAAAATTGCATTTATGCTTGTATTTCCCAGCAGTTCTAGGAGACAGTCCACAACTAGTGATTTTACCCATCATTAAGGGTGGGAACTAGTTACTTCAATAGCTACGTGAGACTGATTACAATGAGACTGTCTAATAGCTGGTCCAAAGTTGTCACCGCATAGGATTCACATACTGGTTAAATATCGCCAGTTATCTTACTACTTAGCTACCAAACTGGTTACTTGATCAGTTACTTTAACATGTACGGCTGCTAATTGACTTCAAATAGTCAGCTAAAATAACATATCATAGACTGTCTAATAAAGAATTGCTTGTAAACAAACCTTCCTCCGACAACTCTCCATTGGATTGCTTTCAAAAGTGTAGTACAAAATAAACGTTTAAAGTGACTTCACTATAGCTCACTTAGAGACACTAAAGTGACTATTGACTTCATGCTATGTTACTTGGGATATCAGTATACTTAAGCAAAAGTAAAAATAAACAATATGAGAATTATATCAACTCAATTTGTATAAAACCAGTTTGTACGAATTACCCACAAAACGTTTAATGTGACTACACTCTAGATTACTAGGAGACACTGAAGTGACAATTGGAGTCAGCCATGAGATAAGACATTTGTGACAAATACTGTCATTAAGGGATACATTGACTATTTGCTTAACTGCTGGGTTATTGCAGGCAGTCAACGCCTAATATCAACTCATTTATTTCACCATTTATTTAGTTATTTTAATATATACAATAGTTGTAAGAAAACTACTTGTTATGACATGTGACAACAAAGGCAAGCCAGCTTGTTATATTCTGTAAGAATATGAAACGGCTAAGTCAGACATAGAGGCAGAACAGTTTATTAGGGTGGCTATATTGGACTTTTTCGATTTTCACTGCTCTCAAAGTCTAAAATTGTTATCCATATCATATAAAAATCAAATTCTATCCAATTTAGGACTGGACATGATTAAAAATCTTGAATATATATTTAATCGGGTTTTTATGAGAATCTATTTTTAAATTGTTTACCCCATAGAGAATTATACAAAGAGACGAGACACTCCGATTTATCAAACAATAATACAACAAATCATATGTCTGATAGCATGTATTTTATTGTTGCAAGTATTAGGTTTTTGACAATTACATTTCGTCTTTATGTTACCCTATGGTTTACCCTTTTATTACAATTAAAACGATTTTCTAAAAATTTAAATGTCACTGGAAAAAATCATACCAGTAGAAAAAACAAACCTATAAATTACCAAATTCGGTATAAGAATTGAATGCAATGTAAATTTAAATTATTGATTTAGTGAAACGCAAAAGTGACACGCCTCTTTTCTTAGCAAAACACTGATAAAGAGATTTTTTTTAATCAAAAAAATGTTTTTGATATTTGTGACTGCATCTTCAGCATGCAATCGTTAATGGCGCCTGCTTAGGTAGACAATAAATAAAGCACAATTATTCACGTTAGAAATACACCACAGCCTAGTCTTACCATTTCGTGTTAAGACATTAGTTAAATTTAATTTTGAGAAAAGAAATGTTTGGTTTATAAAATATTTTTCCCGAAATTGGTCCATTATCAATTCATATCGTGGTATACGTCGCTGAAATACCTTTCAATAGAATCCCAGCTAGCATTTCTTTAAAATTTTAATCACATTCGAGTCATTCAGTGCTGGAATATGCGCTCGTTTTCTGATCACTCATATTTGAGTAGTTTTTGAGTCGAATTGCTTCATTTTGGAGTCATTTTCGAATCATTTTTTAGTCGAATTGCTGTTAATTTTTGAGTAATTTTTGAATCATATTTTATAACTTTTTGAGTATTTTCTGAGTCATTAAGTCTGTTACAATCAAAAACAATAATTCAGGAAACAATTTTTGGTCTTCCAACTACGTAAAATATATTTACAAAATAAATTTGTATACAGTCATATTTCGAACATCTGAATGATCTATTTATGATTGCTGTACATTTTGTTATTGTTTTTGAAATATATCACTTTTTATAATTAATGGGAATCATTTTGGAAACATTTTTTAATCGTGCATCTCATTAATCAGTTTTAGGTCATCAAAACTAGTCGAAAAAGACTCAGTTTGGTGATTAGTCTCCGAACAATCTTCCAAATGCTGACTGGTTTTGGTTATGGTAAATATGTACAATAGAGTGACAGCCGATTTTTTTAGGCCTATATGTTAAGTGCTGAAAATTTGAGCCAAATCGGGCAACGATTTCTGGACGCGCATTGAGGTCAAAGTTAAGATATATGCAAAATTATACTATTTATATGAAATAAAATAGTTTTTGGAAATTAACGCTGTATCTCCGTTGGGTCAAAATTACCCAAAAACTGTATTATTGCCAAAATTAGAGAAAAATAAAAATTTTTCAGTTTCTGAAAAAATTTTGATACTAAATAAATACTTTTCCAATTGAATGCAAAAGAATCGAAATATGTACGTAATTATCGTTGCAATGAGATATAAATGACAAAATTTGGTTAATAAATGTTAAAGTTATTACAAATTCGCCAGACCATTAACGTGTTTCAGGACACTTGAACAAAAAATTTAGGAAAAAAATTAACATATTTCGAGAAAAATTAAAATAAAAGCTAATTTTTTTTTAAAATATATCCGTATTTACTTGTTTATGAGTTTTTGTCTTCGTAGGATATCGTTAACCTATTCGCAGGTATGGCCAAAAATAATATTTTTTTTGACGACCGTTTCGAATCTCCATTTTAAAATTTTTAAAAATTTTGTTAAAGAAAATTCGGAGGTTTTTTATCATCACATTGGGATTTATTGTGATCAAAATAGGGAATAAAAATATGAAAAAATTATGTCAATACCTCTTACAGTTTTTCCGTACCTGCGATTTAAATTTTGCGATTTTCAAGAAAAACTAATTTTTTGCCCATATTTAGGCGAATGAGCCCAATTTCCTTAATGTTATAAAATGTTAATGTTAATGTTATAAAATTAAGGAAATTATAAAAATTTCCTTAATTTTTAAGTAAAACCTATTCATAATATTATAGTCCTTGTAATTTTAAACACGGTCTGAAAGTTTTACTAAAATCGGAAATCGATAACCTTAAATCGTGAAGGTCAAAGGTAAAATTTTTCAATATTTGGAATTTCTAAAGAAAAGATAGCGAAATGTTATATATTTTTGGGCCGATTTTAATGAAACTCATACACAAGTAAATACGGATATATCTTAAATAAAAATTAGCTTATATTTTAATTTTTCTCGAAATATGTTAATTTTTTTTCCTAAATTTCTTGTTCAAGTGGCCTGAAACACGTTAATGGTCTGGCGAATTTGTAATAACTTTAACATTTTAACCAAATTTTGTCATTTATATCATTTATATATTGTACGATAATTACGTACATATTTCGATTCTTTTGCATTTAGTAGCAAAATTTTTAAAATATCTGATAAATTTGCAATTTTTCCGAATTTTGGCGATAATACAGTTTTTGGGTCATTTTGACCCAAAGGAGATGCAGGGTTAACTTCCAAAAAAATTACATTTCTAGAAAACAATACAGAAATTTAACGAGTTTCACCTATTTATTCCATATAAATAGTAAAATTTTGCATATATCTGAACTTTGACCTCGATGCGCGTCCGGAAATCGTTGTCCGATTTGGCCCAAATTATCAGCACTTAACGTTTAGGTCTAGTGGCACAATATTCCACCCGGCACTCTTCAAAATTTTAACAAACATTTTTTTCCATACAACTGATTGTCACTCTAATGTACATTAGTGTGTCCCAAAAAAAGTTTTTTTTTCTTATTTTCATGGGTGCTCAAGCATAATTTGAAAGCTTATAGGGTAGAGTATTTTTGAGATTTTTTTCAGATTTTTCGGAAGTGGTTTAGAGGTCGCTCAAGTCGAGTGTGTGTGCTGGGCTCACCTAAACACCGTTTGATGAGGTACAGGTGTAAAATTTAAAAAATATACTTAAACATAAATAGACAACTGCCACACACACACACACACCATACATATTATATACCCAGTGTATATTGTATATTTAACTGACATCGAACTTGAACTTGACTGATAGAAATTTAAAATAGTTGAGACAGTGTAATTTTATGGTCTATTTTTCTGTTTATTTTTTTATTTATTGTTTTTTACTTATAAACACAACAAACTAGAAAATAATTAAAAAAAAAATACGAAAAAAAAGCTGAAATACTTTTTAGTCATGTTATATTAAATTAAAATCAAAATAAAATTAAATTGAATTGAATAAATTGTATCTTTATCTGTATCTATGACTATCAACGAGTATCGTTTGTTCGTATATTGAATAAAACTAAATCAAGTATATAATTAACTAATTAAACCAGCCAATCTAATTTATTATAAAACATTTCAAGTGCAAGTTGTGATTGTTTATCGCACAGAGAAATAAAGGCCGCTAAAAAGAGAAATAAATATTCCTTATTCAATAAAATGGATAGACGAAAAAAATAAAAACTAAACAGTGAGCCAATAACAAAACAGAAATACAATTAAATAAATTAAACTGGAGAAATTATGATCAATAAATATTGAACAGAGAAATAGTATTGTAGTTTGTTGGATTTATTGATGTAGACATCAATTTGTAAATACATACATATAAATCAGAAAGTTAAGTTAAGAAATTAAATGAAATGAACTAATAAACTAACTAAAGTAGTAAATGATGAAATAAAATTTAGCGAATTTTTATAACCGTGATGAACAAATTAATTCTTATTTAATTTAAACAAATTCTTACTAAATATCATTATATTCTTTGAAGTTGTTTGCTGTTACAGAAGTCATGCAAATAGAAATAAATATTTGCTAAAAATAGTGATAATCTTTAGTTAGTGAAAAAAATAAAGCTGTTTATAAACTCTCAAAATCAAAAAAAACAGGGGCCGTAACTATTCATAGCTCCCATATAGACCCGCTTCCGAAAATCACTTTAAAGTGAATAAATCTTATAAAAATTATGGTATACATACAGAATTCATGATAAATAACTTTTATATAGACACAAATCACACGACCTAATTTCATGGTGATCAGTCCATAATTGGATTTGTAATCCAGTTATTGAGCAAAAAAGGTGAAAAATTGGTTAAAAAATTTAAAAACTGGGCATTTTGGCGATTTTTAAGGCACTGGATGCATCTTTTTCGGGTAGGTATGTTCCGTACTTTTTTTCTACTATTCAATATCTACAACTTTGTTTCAGCCACAAAAGAGATATTCCGTACGGTATACGAGATATAACCGTGCTTAAATATAGAAAAAGTGATAAAAATCCACCTTGAGGAAAAAAAATTCGTATGGCCATTAAATTAATACGGCAGCCAACTTGACAAAACTAATGATGCAGAAGTTCTTATTTTTGGGGCTACTTTCACATGCAATTGTCAGAATTGAGTCCCAAAGCAATGAACTGAAAAATGTTGTACTGTGTTATTCGACGTAAAAATAAAAGTTCGCCTGAAACTCTTAAAAATAGTTAAATAGCCGTCCTAAAAAAACTCATTTGAGGAGTTTTATTTTTCCAGTCAGAAAATAAAACTCATCTTTATATTTCTTTAACAAATAAATTACTACAAACATTATATCAGATAGACTCAATAAAGAAAGATACTGATAAAAGTTGAAAATGAACGAAGAGTTTTATTTTCTGGCGGGAAAAATAAAACTCCAAAAATGAGTTTTTTTTATGACGGCTATTTAAGAGTTTCATGCGAACTTTTATTTTTACGTTTATATAAAGTCAATTTAAATGACATCACGATCAAGTAAAAACTGAGTACGCAGTGTTAAAGTGTAGATTACACGGAATGTATCAAAGGTGTGAATTTAGCCTCTACTATACCAATGCCATGTAAAAATTACAGGTCCCTTTTATAGAAAGTGTTAGAAATAGAACCAATAATCGTGTTTGATGAACCATATACGGGACCAGGGGCCGAATTACCAAAGTCGTCATCGAATGAGCTTTCGTATCGAAAAATAATTTCGATTGCGAAATTATAAGAACATGTACTACATTTCCTGCTCTATATCGAATTCCATAACCACAAATACCAAAATTTTAAAAAATTTTACTCGATCAAGGATGCGGTAATTCGGCCCCTATACTGTGTTGGTTCACTTCCCTCTAGGATTAAATTTTCTTGAAACTTTTTTTTTTCATTACTATACTTAAGATTAAAAGTACGCTTATCAAAAAGCATAAAGCTGTTTAAGTAAAAGCTAAAGAGTTAAAAGCTCATTTCTATCAAGTGCATTTGTTAGACTTTCGAAGAATGCAAAACTTTTTAGTTATTTAGTATTCAACTTTTTACACATTTTAGTAGCAAGCTTGAAGTTTGTTATCAAAAAGGCTTTAAGCTTTATATCAAAAAAGAAATTTCTTATAGAATTTTTTAATGTTTTTGATTAATACAAAGACAACATTACATAAAAATTGGCAGGAATGCGTAAAAAACTGCCTATTTCCAATATGTGTATGATTCTTTAGATAACAATTAATTACATTCCGTATTTGTTTTCTTTAAATACCCAATATATTTTTTATAGTTTCTTGCAGAACTTGTTTACAAGAAACTATAATTTGTAAGAAACTGAATTTGTCTACAAGTACCACTACTTTGAAAACTGTTTTTTTTTTTTCTTTTCTTCTTAATTTGTTTTGATTAAAACTAATTAATTTTTTTACTTTTATTTGTTATTAACGTCAGAGAAACACGTTTTTTTCTCTTCTTCTTAACAATTACAAACAAAAAATTATTTAAACTTTTGCTTTTTAATTAACACACAAAACAAATTGAGTGAAGTGAGTTCAACGACCAATTGAAAATAAAATGAAAACAAAAGTTTAAACAATTTGTTTTGTTTATAAAGCAAAAAAAAAACTATAAGAACAAAAAAATCACCTATTTAAACATATTTGTACAATAGTTTTTAACATAAAAAAATGAAAATAAAAACTAATCATTAATCAAAAGAAACCTATTCGGTTAGGTTTGTAAAACCTCGTATGTAGGTACTTTAAAAGGGAGTATTTTTGAAATACCATTACAATTATATTTCATATTTAAACGCGCAGCACGCAGGCAGGCAGCCAGCAACATTGAAACATTTAATATAACCTTGAATATGCAACACGCTGATGATGATGATGATGATAAGATGACTTCAAATGTTAATTTTCGTGTCTACTAAGATTATTTTTGTGACTTAAAGACGTTTGTTTTTTAATTTTGTTGCTTTAAATCTAAGTTTTTAGACTAAGAATGCCTTCAGTTATGACTGAGCTTTAGATTTATGGTGGTTTGTTGGCCATTAATAAGATTAGAATTATATTTGTTTCTTAATAGAAACCTAAGTAAGAAGGCTTCTTAGAAACCACATTAATAAAAGTTGCTCTAATTTAAACAAAGCGAAAAAAGCTTTTTTTATATCTAAATTTATTAGTTATTTGGGGGCTTTTGTTTTTAAATTAACGTAAAATAAACCCCAACAAAATTAAATCAATTCATTTGAAGGTTGCTCAAAAGAATATTTAAATAAATTCCTCCTAAAAAAAAAACATTAAACAAAAACTCACTTCTTTTTTTATCCCCGAGATTGATGGCTTTTGAAAACAAAGCTGATTATTTCCTAGAATTTGGGATGATCATTAGAATTGTGCCTCAAAAATAAATAATAAATTTAAAATAATTTTATAACAGTTTTTGAGCATCAGGGTTTATGAGCCAAATGACATTTTAATTGCATGCTTTTTATTTAGAAAATAAATAAAACTTGAGGCAAAAAATTGTTTAAGCAATAAAAAATCATGTTATTTTTATAAGTGAAAGAAGAAACACAGGACTTTGGTTTAATTTAATGAAATTAAACAAAAATTAAATTAAACAAGTAGCAATGTTTTGACAATGTCAAATCTTATGTATGTAACTGTAGTCCAGTTTTATATATGGGGGATTTCATGTCAAGTGAACCAACTTTTAATCGATGCCAAAAATAATTGAATTTAATTTGTCTATATACATACGTTATTAGAAAAGTACAATTAGAAAACAAATGTATCGTAAATTCTACCATTGTGGATTCTCAGTCTCTCAGATATTCATCAAAATTAAATGCAGTCAAAATTAAAATTAAGTTTATAATACTTTAAAGGTTTCGCAATTAATAATATATATCTACAGCAATAAATAAATGTATTTCAAACCAATTTAAATTTTTTTTTTATTTTTTTTTCTATTTTCAGTTGTTTCCAAGGAACATTAATTTCTTTGCGGTGGTCTTTTCAAAGTGATCATGCAACAAATATTCAATTTAGACAGCACACATCAATCAAATTTATATTATTGTTAAATTGAAACAACAAACCCAACAAGGAATCACAAGAAAACTGAATAAACTATTTCTAAGGAAAAAAAAATAGTAATCAGCAGAACCCACAACAAAAAATATTATATAATTAAACAAAAAAAAAAGAACAAATAAAACAAAAGCAATATGAAGTTCTTAATATTTCTATTCTTAGCTTTAGGTAAGCAGAATTTTAACAAATTACCTCCCTCTTTGCCTTTAAAATATTACTCTAATTTTGTTTACTTTAGTTCTTCACTTAGCATGCGGTCAATATCATTCTTCCAGCGCCTCTGCAGGCGTTAATTTCGAAAATTTATCACCCTCACATGCAGCGGGCGGTGCCATGGCCCAATCTCAAAGCGATAACAGACCACGTCAACGCCGCATGTATGCCATGTGTCCGCCCAATTTCCAACGCATTGGCCAAGAATGTTTTACGTATCCTCAGCAGCACAGCAGCTGGCTGGAGGCTCACTTCTTTTGCAAAGACAAAAATGCCCGTCTAGCGGAACCGGAAAAGTATTCAGATCGAAAGTTAAGGGAATTTTTACTAAAATATGATGCGGAATCGGGAGGTATGTTTTGTTTTATTTTGTTTGTGGCAAATATAGGCAATTTAATGAATTTGTTAAACATTTTTTGTATTTCAGATAAAGATCCCATTTGGATTGGTGCCACCTACGATTATATGAACAATATTTGGCAGTGGAGTATCAGTGGACGCAATTTGACTTATAATGCTTTTAGTAAAAAATATTACGAGTAAGTAATAGGGAAATGTTCAATAATTTATAAAAAAAATCTAAAAGTACTTAATGGGTGGCATTAGAATGAAAAAAAAGAACTATTATGTACTAACTTTCCAGAATCTCACTTCATTCAGAAGTATACCCTTTAACTTTTATGTTAGTCAGTATCCCCTTGCGTTCATTTGATGAGGAAAAGTACCAAACTGTTCACACAAATGTGTTCATATCTATCTCTTCATTACATTTGTGAGTGTCTGAAGGATTCAATTTTTTTTAAAAGAAATAAGTTTTCTCGTTTTAGCCTTTTATGGTACTTTTTTACTCGACAAACTTTAATATCTTATTAGAAGCTCATACAAAATATTCATATAAATATGTATGTACCTATGTATATGTATTTACAAACTATTTTACTGAAATAGTACCGAAAAATTAAAAAATTTGTAACCGTATTGATTCAAATTTCCAAAAAGTACCACTTAAGTGTTTGTACTTATTGGGGTGAAAGATACAAAAAGTACTCTATGAAGGTTGTTTTCAAACTCAACAAAAGCTTGCAATATCATTGGGAGCAAATAAAGCAGCAATTTCAAAACGTTTTCGAGCAGCCGATTTCATACAAAAGCAGGGAAATATAAATTGAAACCGAGAGAACTTGAAAGACAATTTTGCATGTTTGAAATGATGGTTGAAGGCTATAAATGAAAATCATTTTTGCACCGAATCATTACTTGCAATGAAAAATGGATTCATTACGATAACCCGAAGCGTAAGAAATCGTATGTGAAGCACAGCCAACCAGCCGAATCGACACCAAAGCTAAATATCAATGGCGCTAAGGTAATTCTCTGTATTTGGTGGGAGCAAAAGGGTCCTATCTATTATGAGCTGACAGATCATGACAGGGAACCTGTACTGAACACAAATGATTCGTTTGAAGAGAGCATTGTCAACGCTCGGCCACATATTGCAATAGCTGTGCCCCGTCCGACTACTATTTGTAGTTCTGTATCTCTTTAGGGATACAAAACAGAGTATCCGGTATTGGCTTGATTCGTTTTTGGCCTCAAAAGATGATCAGTTCTTTTGGCTCGATATCCATATTGGCAGAAATATGGGAAAAGATCATAGCAAATTCGTATCTATCATACCCTTTAGAAACTACTAGACATTTCGTCAAGTGTAACATACTGAATTATTTGACCCAAAATATACAATACAATAATTAAGACTATCAGGCCTGTCACAGAATTCCATTGCGATCGAAAGTGGAATTAATTCCGTATTTTGCTTCTTCAGAAAAAGTAAAATGAAAAATTCTTTCGGAATGAAACCTCTTTCAGTTTTCAAAGTGGAATTGATAGTTGATTGTAATTATTTGATTTTCTTAAAATTTTTAATCAATTTATGTACACATTATGCACATTTGATTAATATGAAAAACGCTGTGAAATTAAAATCAGAAATACAGAATTATGAAATATTTTTGGAATTAATAAATTACACGTAATCTGAAGAACCTATAACGAAATCGATTGGAATAAAAACTACGGAATTGAAACCATTCCGAACAAAATGTGTGACAGGCCTGTATATATTCAATATGTCATTATGAAAAATCTAAAACAGATTAAAAATTGAACTTTAAACTGAAAAGATTAATATTTTCCGATATTTATCAAATTTTCTGAATAAATTAGTTTATAAATTTTTAAAAATTAAACCTACATCAGAGCTTCGAATTAATTAATTAATTCATTTTGAGCTTAATTCACTAATTTCTTAATTCGGAATTAAAAAGACATTCCCAACATCTAAATTTTTTAGCTTGATTCAAAGGCTTTTATTCACATATAATTCATTCATGAATGAATTCAAGCTTTGAATGATTAAATTTTTAATAAAAATTGAATTCAAATCTAATAAAAATTTAATTAAAATATCTTCATTCAGTTATGCTTTTAATAGAATTGAATTGAAGAAAAATTTAATCATTCAATACATTTTAAAGCTATTTTATAATGAATTTGAATTCAAGAAAATTTTAGTGATTCAATATGGAATTAATTCTGTAAAGAATGAATTCTAAAAGAAACAAATTCAATACATTTGAATTACAAAGGAATTAAGTCTATGAATTAATTCAAAATGAATTCATTAACAGAATGGCTAAGAGATAAAATTAATATCGATTTCGAAAATATGTAGAATTAAGAATTAATTCTTTCGATAATTTTACCTACATATACCAATATTTGATAACTCTTACCCCCAGTAACACGAAGTCTGGTTATGTTTTAACTAATAGTTATACTGACAGTTTTCATACAAAAATAATTTTAACCGACAATATAACTATTAGTTAAGGCATAACCAGACTTCGTGTTAATGGGGGTTAATAAAATAAAAAAATATATATTTATTTTCTTTACAGAAAAAATACAAATATGGATAATCAATGTGCCGTATATGATCCTCAACTAAAATACAGGTAAATAAATTTATTTTAAAAACTAATAACAGACTACCAGAATACCAGACAATAGTGTATAAGCATATATTGCATAATAAGAATCTACATAACTGATTCTATATGTGGTCAAAGTTTGGTGAAATTCTACTTCCACAAAGTGGGTTAAAAGATCAATTGAAATATTACTTTTGTTCTAGATGTCTACTAACACAAAAATTTTAAACTCAATTATTTCGAAATGACAAAAAAATAATACACTATTGTTTTATACTCGCATATTTAATCATTAATAGAAACTATTTTGCAAAATTTAAATACGTTGAGTAACCTAGAAAATATTTATGTGCAATCGTTAAACCATGGCATCCATAATAAATAATTTGGAAAAACAATAATAATAATAATAAATATTAATAAAAATTTCGCATATTAAGCAAATATTTCGTACGTGATAATGTCAACTGATAACAATTTATAGTAAAATTAAGGTGTACGTATTAATTGACAGCGTAAAAAATACAAAATACACAACAAATTTTTATTAATTATTTACATATACATATAAATGGAAAGTTTAACGAGACAGATATTACATGTTAATGTAATAATTTAGTTTCTTACATGAAAATTATTAAAAAAAAAATTCAATTATTTTATAATCATCATACGTATTTGCATTTACTGCAAATCTTGATATAACAATTGTAAATTCAAATGAAAACAAGTCAATGCAATTAATCACTAATTTTATTATTATTTTTTTGCTCTTTCCCCCATTATTTTTAAACAATTAAGATGGTCGTCACGTACTTGCGTGGATAAACATCGTTTTATATGCCAACACAAAATGCCTAAGGTTAGTGAAAATAATCGTCATAAGGTCTATCATCGTTGGAATGCCACCTATCCCAATCAATACGCTAATGAAGTGATTTTGGAAGTCATCGATCACAGAGGAAAAGGAAGGTAAGTGTTATGAAGACAATAAAAACGATCATGTAAATTTTTGTTTTAAGATTTTTTTTTTTGTTTTCATAATAAAAAAAAGTTGTCCACTAAATTTTCTGAATACCATTTATCATAACAACGTTAAATTTCATGGGGTGAAGGATTTTCGTAAATGTTCCATGTTTAAATACCAAAATTGCTAAATGTAGGGTCACACATGGCAAATATTAGACGAAAATGACGTAATCGCTAAATAAAATATATTTTGTTTAATTCTTTTATTTATTGTCAAAAACTCCTTTTACTAAGGACAATTCAAAACAAATATTTAGTTTTATTTTATTTTGCTGCTGTTTGATCTTACAAAACACTTGTAAGACTAAAGAAAATGTCAAACAAATGTTGGGCTAAAAAAGTGGTTACGCTTTTTTGAGTAAATATTTGCCAATAAAAGCGTGAAAATATGTTTCAAAAACCCCGAGGTTATGAATGGATTTATGGAATGAACGGCTGACATTTATTAATTCCGAATCAAGATTTTAGTGAATTTAGCTCAAATTTAATTAATTAATTTTAAGTTCTGTTTTGTTTTGTATTTCTTTAATAAAACCACAATTTGTTAAGAGAATTTCTTAATGTTTATTTAAATTCAAACTTTATGTTTCTCCATAAACCTGTCCACAGGTTATTCAACTTTAAAAGTCCGTTTAGATATTCGTTGAAGTCTCAACAGTGCCTTCTTCATCAATTTGTGTCTCATCAACATTTTCATTTCCAGCTTCTTCCAGCAATTCTTTATCTTTTAGAGTATCCGCAAGAGGCTGCCTTGTAATATCTTGTGGTTCAAAATTAATAGTTTTTTCTATTTCGGTTTCTTCCTGCTGCAAATTAGATTTTTTATTTTCTTCTGTTTCTAAATATTGATCCCATTTGTTTAAACGTTTCTGAATTTCCTCTTCGGTTTCTTCGGATCTGCAAACATAAATAAAAATTAACAGAATACCAAAACAATTGTTGGAAAATAATTTGAAACTTGAACATACTTGTATTTTGTTTTGCCATCCCAATGTTCGGCGGTTAGTTGACGTTTGCCAAAAAACCGACCTTGCATCATTTGTATCACCAAATCGGCTTCCTCTGGCGAAGACATATTAATTTGAGCTACACCCTCCGAATGGCGCTATAAGGGGGCAGAACCAATATGTCAGCATTTATATTTAATATAAATTACAAAATAAATTCTATTATACTCACATCGTAGATTACAACTTTTCGAACTGTGCCACATTTGCTGCACTCCTCTCTCAAATCATTTTGATAATCCAGTATCAATTGCACTTCTTTTTCGAATAGTTCAGGATGGAAGAGGTTTTTGATGATGACTGTTTTTTCATGTTTAGATCTTTCGCCGCGCATTTTTTCCGGACGCCAATCAAAAAGTCTGTAAATATTCGAGTTTATCAGAGTTTCCAAGACATTAAGACAACGCACTGTACTTACTTTTCCTTGATTTTAGCCAGTTTCTCTTTGTCCTTCTTTTTTCGTTTGGGTTTTAGAGCCGGATTGTATTCGCCTCTCATTTGAAATTGGGCTCTTTGCACTCGTAGCTTATTGCCCCTAAGATCGTACTCGTCTAGAATATTCAAAGCCAAGTCAACTGATTCGACCTTAAAAATAAGTTTTTCAATTAAATGTTTTATTTTCAAATTAAAACACAAACGTGCACCAAAAAAGCAAAAAAAAAAAAAAGAAAATAAGATTAATAATGCAGGCATATTGAACAGAAAAATGTTGCTGAAAGTGTTAATTTGGTAAATGTTTGATTAGTTTTAGTTAAATGCACTATTTACACATTCACTCAGTATTTACACACATTTAGTTATCTTTTAATTTTTAACTGTAACAATAACTTGAGAACACATTTTACAACTGATTTAGTTTTCAACTAACTCTACTCTCTACTTTTGTAGTAGGTTAACAAACACTAGCTTTGGCCGACCCGTTATTTCTCTCTCTTGTCTTAAATATTTATTACTCTTAACTTCATTTTCGAACAAAATCTTTAAATGCTTAATTGTTTTACTCAGAATTTCATTCATTTATTCTTTCATTTCTATTTTGCGCGAAAATAAAAACATCTCATTTCGAGTCACTCTCTTTGCTTTAGGCATACCATTTTTGCACTCACTTTAAGGTAAATTTTCATGCTCTCTCATATTTTATGTTTCATTTTAAGAGCAGCCATTTGGCAATAGCCATAGCTAATTTTCTAATCTAAACTTTTTTTGTTGATATTTTTCATAAATAAATACATACATATACTATTTGTCTAAATCCAATTCAATTTATATTACAAAAAAAAATACCCCATAACTCCTTTTGATTCTTGTTGGAGTTTCTGAAATTATAATCTGTTATCTATGTTTGTTATTTTCTTTGCTATACATTTTCTTTATTCCATATCTTACATATTTCTGGCACTTTAATCGATTTCGTTTCTTTTTAATTCCTTTCAAATGAAAGGCGATCTTTAAGTTACCCTGGACCCTCCCTTTGTTGTATTTACTCCCACACTTGCAAGTCCTTTCATTCTTATTTTTCCATTTAATTGTTCTTTTTAATTCTTACATTCCGTCTTTCCTTTTGTTTTAGATACAACCGTCGTGTCATAGCCGAAGGCAGTAATGAAGAAATGGTAGTGCCCACAAGACCAAGAAACCGTCAAAATGGACGTCGTCGTCCCCGTCCCACATCGGCCAGTCTACCACATGAAAACGATGTCAACTATCAACCCCAACCCAGCGCCCATCCCAACGACATTCAACAACAGTACAATCCTACAGCACATCCTCGATTCCGTGCCTCCACTTTTGTGCCCGCCTCATCGACCAACAACAATGATAATGAAATAGCAGCACCTAGGGATGTCATCACTCCTGTGCCAGATAATGGCGAAAGAAAGTCCCATAAACGCACCATGCAAGATCGTAAATTGCAAAGACAAAGAGAGAAGGAACTAAAACGTTTACAACGCAAAAAGGAAAGGCAAGAGAAGATGCGACGTGAAAAAGATGAACGTAATGCGAAACTGCGTTTAGAAAGAGAACAGCAGAGACGCAAAATTAAGGAAGAGAAGCTAAGAAAACGCGCCCAAGAAAAGGAATTGGAAGAATTGCGCCTAAAAGAAAGTGATCAAGCAATAGAGAGACGACGTCAGCAGGAGAGACAGGACATACATAGACAAGAAATCGAGAATTTACGTCGCCAGAAAGAAACCGAGGAAAGAAAACATCTGGAAGACCAAGAAGAAGAGCGCAGAAGACAGGCCTACTTGCAAAATCTTAAAGAAAAGGAAGAACAGGAAAGAGCCAGAAAGGAGGAAATACAAAGGCTTGATAGAGAACGACAACACGAAGAAGAACAACGATTAAAAGAGGAACGTAAAGTACTAGAGGAAAGAAAACGCAAAGAATACGAAGAGAAATTAAAGCAGGCCGAAAACGAAAGAGCTAGACAATTGGCCGAGGAGCAGGAACGTAAACGTTTACAAGATGAAGAAAATCGCAGGCGTTTAGAGGAAGAGGAAAAACAAAGACAAGCCGATCTCAAGAAACAATTGGACGAGGAAGAAGAACGTTTGAGATTGAAACGTTTGGAAGAGGAAAGAATAGCCGAGGAAAAAGAATTAACACGTCTAAGAGAAGAGCAAAGAAAACGAGCCGAAATACAACGTAAACGCGAAGAAGAAATAGCTCGCCTGGAAGCCGAACAAAAACGTATCGAAGAGGAAGAGGCACACATTAAGGAAGAATTGGAAGAATCCGAACGCCAGGCTAAATTGCAGCACGAGGCTGAAATCAGAAAAGCCGAGGAAGAAGCACGTGCCAAAGAGGATGAACGAAAACGTGCCGAAGAACAAGAAGAACGCGAGCGACAGGATAAATTGAGACAAGCTAAACTGATTGAAGAATCCAGAAAGCTCCAAAACAAAGAAAATTTATCAACGAATCTTAAAAACAGATTGGCCTCCCTACCACCAGAGTTGCGTTTAGAATTTTTGGAAAAACGCAAACAAAGGAAAAGGGAAAAATTGTTAAGACAACAACAAGCTGAAAGTACGAATAACGAAGCCTAACTTAATAAAGAACTTACTAATCCTTCCGTTCATACTATCTCTCTCTAATTTTAAACTCTCTCGCTTACACCAAAAGCAGCAGCAGCTGAACCAGCTGCCACCACAGCAGTAAAGAAGAGCAATTTTAAAAGCAAATTTATACATTTGTTTACTCTCTTGATTAAGCCACATTTAAGAGAGCTTTAAAAACAAATAATTTATTAATTTATAAAGAAAAATTAAAAACACAAACGTCTTTTAAAGAGGCATTAAAAAGCAAAATTATATACTCATTGTTTAAAATTTTTAAGAAATTTTCTAAAGAATTCTTTTCTTAAGTGCACTAGTATTAACACTCCCAAAACAACAACAACAACAACAAATGAAAATATGGAACATTTTAGCACTTAGCATTTTTGATAATAAACTAAATTAAATAAAACATTAAAACATATTAAACATATTAAACAATTGAAAACAAATTATTCGTTTTAACTGAAAACCAATTTACAGAGGAAACAATCAAAAACCAAATGCCAAAATAATGTGTAAAAATATCTCAAATATTTTACAAAACACACATGAACTGTAAATAAACATATCCTTTTTTATTATTAACAAAAATAAATAAAAAAAAAAAATAGACGAAAATGCACAATTTCCTAAACCAACAAACAACAAATGCAAAATACTTAAAGAATTCAAATACAACTGCAGTATCAAAATTATTAAATAAAACGAATATTTAAACCTCTAACTAACACTTAAGTTTTTTTTAAAGCGCCTCTTGAGAAAAAACTCTAAAGTAGCCATATATAAAACATATTTTTAAAAAATAAGTATAAAATAATACATATTTGCACAAACAAAATTCAAAAACAAACAAAGGAATAATTCTTAAAAACTAAATTCCCATTTATTTTTTATTATTATCTACTTAATTTCTTTTGTTTGTAATTTGTAATTGACGCCACCGTCATGTAGATGTCGTCCGCCTGTTTTTCGTATTTGTATTTTTTATTGTTTAATTAAAATAAAATGAGAAAAAAACCAAGTTACTGTTACACTTTAAGCTTTAAATATTTTAAATATGTGAGTTGAATTCTTTTATTACCTCAAAATGTAAGTTATTTTTTATTATTATTCTAAAATACAATATATTTTTGGCCTTTTTTTAAGAAAAATCTACGAAATTTTTATTGTATGTATTAAAAAATAATATTAAATAAATAAATATTTTTTAAATATACATAAATATAAAGCAAAAACCTATACAAGAAAGAAGAAAATAATAAACAACAAAAACAGAAATCTACACTAACTTTAAATTAATATCGAAATAGTCAAAATAAATCTACTTTTTAAGTACTATATACAGTTAAGTAACAAAAAAAATATAAATAAAAGCAAAAAAAAAAAAACTATATGTTTCGAAAGTTGTTTTATTTTTAATGCATTATGCTGAGATCATCTAGAACCACAATTTAAAAATTATCACATTCCTTTTCACTAAACCTTTCTAAAATATAAAATGTTAAAGGATGTTATAAAAAAAATTACAAAATATCTAAAATTGCTTATAATTCGTAAACTAAAGGGCCCAGAGCGAAAATAAAGAAAATCTCTGATCATTCATATTTCCACAAAAAATTGATTTTTATAATAAAAATTCCAAAATATCTAAAATTGCTTATAATTCGTAAACTAAAGGACCTAGTTTACGAATTATAAAATAAAGAAAATCTGTGATCACTCATATTTCCCACCAAAATATTCGTAAACTAAAGGGCCTAGAGCGAAAATAAAGAAAATCTGTGATCACTTATATTTCACACTAAAACTTGATTTTTATAACGAAAATTCCAAAATATCTTAAATTGCTTATAATTCGTAAACTAAAGGGGCTAGAGCGAAAATAAAGAAAATCTGTGATCACTCATATTTCCACCAAAAATTGATTTTTATAACGAAAATTCCAAAATATCTAAAATTGCTTATAATTCGTAAACTAAAGCGCCTAAAGTGAAAATAAAGAAAATCTGTGATCACTCATATTTTCACCAAAAATTGATTTTTATAACGAAAATTCGAAAATATCTTAAATTGCTTATCATTCGTAAACTAAAAGACCTAAAAATAAAGAAAATCTGTGATCACTCATATTTCCCACCAAAAATTGATTTTGATAACGAAAATTCCAAAATATCTAAAAGTGCTTATAACTCGTAAACTAAATTTTCATGAAGAAAATTCCAAAATATCTTAAATTGCTTATAATTCGTAAACTAAAGGGCCCAGAGCGAAAATAAAGAAAATCTGTGATCACTCATATTTCCAGTCAAAAATTAATTTTTATAACGAAAATTCCAAAATATCTAAAAGTGCTTATAACTCGTAAACTAAAGGACCTAGAGCGAAAATAAAGAAAATCTGTGATCACTCATATTTTCACCAAAACTTGATTTTTATAACGAAAATTCCAAAATATCTAAAAGTGCTTATAATTCGTAAACTAAAGGGCCTAGAGCGAAAATAAAGAAAATCTGTGATCACTCATATTTCCACCAAAAATTGATTTTTATAACGAAAATTCCAAAATATCTAAAATTGCTTATAATTCGTAAACTAAAGGGCCTAGAGCGAAAATAAAGAAAATCTGTGATCACTCATATTTCCAGTCAAAAATTAATTTTTATAACGAAAATTCCAAAATATCTAAAAGTGCTTATAACTCGTAAACTAAAGGACCTAGAGCGAAAATAAAGAAAATCTGTGATCACTTATATTTCCCACCAAAAATTGATTTTTATAACGAAAATTCCAAAATATCTAAAAGTGCTTATAACTCGTAAACTAAAGGACCTAGAGCGAAAATAAAGAAAATCTGTGATCACTTATATTTCCCACCAAAAATTGATTTTTATAACGAAAATTCCAAAATATCTAAAAGTGCTTATAATTCGTAAACTAAAGGGCCTAGAGCGAAAATAAAGAAAATCTGTGATCACTCATATTTCCACCAAAAATTGATTTTGATAACGAAAATTCCAAAATATCTAAAATTGCTTATAATTCGTAAACTAAAGGACCTAGAGCGAAAATAAAGAAAATCTGTGATCACTCATATTTTCACCAAAAATAGATTTTTATAACGAAAATTCCAAAATATCTAAAAGTGCTTATAATTCGTAAACTAAAGGACCTAGAGCGAAAATAAAGAAAATCTGTGATCACTCATATTTCCACCAAAAATTGATTTTGATAACGAAAATTCCAAAATATCTAAAATTGCTTATAATTCGTAAACTAAAGGACCTAGAGCGAAAATAAAGAAAATCTGTGATCACTCATATTTTCACCAAAAATAGATTTTTATAACGAAAATTCCAAAATATCTAAAAGTGCTTATAATTCGTAAACTAAAGGGGCTAGAGCGAAAATAAAGAAAATCTGTGATCACTTATATTTCACACTAAAACTTGATTTTTATAACAAAAATTCCAAAATATCTAAAAATGCTTATAATTCGTAAACTAAAGGACCTAGAGCGAAAATAAAGAAAATCTGTGATCACTCATATTTCCACCAAAAATTGATTTTTATAACGAAAATTCCAAAATATCTAAAATTGCTTATAATTCGTAAACTAAAGGACCTAGAGCGAAAATAAAGAAAATCTGTGATCACTCATATTTTCACCAAAAATAGATTTTTATAACGAAAATTCCAAAATATCTAAAAGTGCTTATAATTCGTAAACTAAAGGGGCTAGAGCGAAAATAAAGAAAATCTGTGATCACTTATATTTCACACTAAAACTTGATTTTTATAACGAAAATTCCAAAATATCTTAAATTGCTTATAATTCGTAAACTAAAGGGGCTAGAGCGAAAATAAAGAAAATCTGTGATCACTTATATTTCACACTAAAACTTGATTTTTATAACAAAAATTCCAAAATATCTAAAAATGCTTATAATTCGTAAACTAAAGGACCTAGAGCGAAAATAAAGAAAATCTGTGATCACTCATATTTCCAGTCAAAAATTAATTTTTATAACGAAAATTCCAAAATATCTAAAAGTGCTTATAACTCGTAAACTAAAGGACCTAGAGCGAAAATAAAGAAAATCTGTGATCACTCATATTTCCACAAAAAATTGATTTTGATAACGAAAATTCCAAAATATCTAAAAGTGCTTATAATTCGTAAACTAAAGGGCCTAGAGCGAAAATAAAGAAAATCTGTGATCACTCATATTTCCCATCAAAAATTGATTTTGATAACGAAAATTCCAAAATATCTAAAAGTGCTTATAACTCATAAACTAAAGGACCTAGAGCGAAAATAAAGAAAATCTGTGCTCATTCATATTTCCACCAAAAATTGATTTTCATGAAGAAAATTCCAAAATATCTAAAATTGCTTAAATTCATACATATTATGTTAATTTGTCAGTTTGATAAGTTCAAAATCTTGTGTTATTGCATTTAAATCAATTAATTATAGTATTTAGAATTAAAAACTAAAATACTAAACAATTTTAAAGGAAGCCACACCAACTAAACAAAATTATACTTAATTTATGTACAAACTGTCACATAAAATGCGTAACTTAACGTAACTTTTTAACGATTTTTAAAGTATTGGGCAAAAGCATCAAATAGAATGACAAACACATTTCCAAATTTTAGCTTTATTTATTATTTTATAAGTTATTGATTATAATCTATCAGACATTAGATTTTGGTCTTTTTTGTTGTTGTTGTTGTTGTTGTTGTTACGTTGTTTTGCATTTTATGTGACGATGATAAATGATAAAGCAACAGTAATAATCAAACAGTAATAAATAAAATTCCAAACTAACCTTAATGTAATCACATAAACCATCGCCTTTAATTTGACCTTCTGATTCGGTGTACAATTTTAATTTGTATTTCTGAGTCTGAGGATCACGCATGATCATGCCACATTTACCCATTATATCAGCAAATTCATCTAATGTTATGTCCAGAGGTAAATTCGATACATAGACTTTAGTATTTTGGTCAGGATCTATTTCAAACCATTCTAAAGATAAAGTAAATTAAATATTGATTTTAGAACATGTTCATGAGTTGTAATTAAATATTTTGGCTTACTAGGTGGCTCTTGGGGTTGTTTACGTTTGACACCACCTTGTTTGGCATCCTCCTTTGAGGCTTCTTCATTCGCCTTTGCCTCCTCCACCATTTGGGCCAATTCTTTTTCTTTTTGCTTAGCCGCTTCTAGGTCACGTTTCTCTTTCTCTCTTTCACTTTCACTAGTGTTGTCTATGAAACCATAACTCATTTGATAGCGAGCCATAAAATCATCATCGATTTTGGGAAACCAGGCATTCCTTTCGGCATCCCAAAAGAAGACCGTACCATCTTTGTCGGCGTAAGTACGTTGACCATCTTCATCAATCTCATACACAATTTCAGCGGGATTTGTTTGCTCCGCCTTGACGGTTTCTTTGACTTTAGCCACCCATTGATTATTTTCGGCATCCCATTTGTAATGCTCAGTTTCGGTTACTTGCGTCTGTTTGGGTAGCCATTTCTGGGTTTCACTGCACCATTTGTAGTGTTCATTTTCATATAGATTTGTTGAGGTAGTGGTTGATTCATTTGGTATCCAGTTGTTTTCTTTGGTACACCATTTATAACGATAGTTAGTTTTTGGATCGGTGTAAATAGCTGTGCCATCGTCGGTGTAGGTAACATGCTCGGCATATTCATCCTTGGAACTTTCTTTACTCTCGTCATCCTTCGTTTTACTATCAACGTTCAATGCTGATGGATTTGTGCTGGAAATTTCTTGTTTTGCTGTTGATTTTTGTTCATGGGAGGAGGTTTCACTGTCTTTTGCTTCAGCAATAGCTTCTGCATTTACATTAGTTGTTGTATCTAAAGGTGGCTTTGTTTCATTTAAGGGACTGGGCTTTTCTTGTGGCTGTTCAATTTGAGTGTCTAAAGGTGAAGCTGTTTCCTGTGTCTGCACTTCGTTTGTGTTGGAAATTTCTGGTTTTAGGGTAGATTCTTGTTCGTGGGAGGAGGTTTTACTCTTTTCGGTTTCAGGAATATTTTCTGTTTCTACATCAGTTGCAGTATCTAAAGTTTGTTTTTCTGATAGCTGTTCAATTTGGGTGTCTAAACATAGAGTATTTTCCAAGAGTTTCACTTCATCTAAGCTTTCAGCTTGGTCTTCTACCTCCTCGAGTTTTTCATCAGCAATTTCTACTTTTTCTGTATTAGCGAGATTTGTAGAATCTTTTATAACAATCAGATTGTCTTTGTTTGTTGTTACATTTTCACATTTTGAATCATTGCTAATTGATGGCTGTTCAACGGTTTTCAACTCCTCCGCCGAGCTTTCACTCATTTTTAAAAACAATATCTGCAAAAGATGTAAACTAATGTAAAAATTAAATTCGTAAAAAAAATATGTCTGCCATTTTAAAGTCATTGGATAAGAATATAATTGAACATAATAGTTGGCCAAATCTTCAAGGTGAATTGAATTTTTTTTAAAAATACCTCAATCACAAAAATCATATTCGCCCTATAGAGAGGGGAGAAAAATATTTTGAGATAATTAAACTGCGACATGTGTCTACCATTAGTGCACTCATTTCTAAACCATATTAACCATGAAATCAAATTATAAACTGTGATTTTTTTTATGCGTGCACAAGTACAAAAATAAAACGTAAAAATTCCATGTGTTGAAAGAAACATAAAGTGTACGAGTGTTTTATGAATTTGACACTTGGCCATGGTGTTAGAGAACGGAAATCAAAAATGTTTCTCTATTATAGTCGTACTTAAGAAAAGCAACTATTATTCTTATTTTTTGTTTGCCTTCTATTACAGTTTATTTATTTAGCATGAGAAGAAATAGTATATAGAACAGAACAAGTAAATACAAACATACATACAAATAATTGTGTAAATAAAGGAAGCCAAACCAACAGTAACAGTAACAGCAAGCAAACTTTCCCAATAAGCCAGCAGCAAGAAAAGAAATTTGATAAAAAGAAAAAAAAAAAAAACAAACTAACAAACTGTCATAAAGAAATAGTGGCAACAAACAACTAACTCTCTGGTAAGTTTTATTTTTGGGTTTGGATACGGAAATGAAAGTCAATTATGGACAAAGAAACATACTACGAGTATCAAACAACTAACAACTGTAGAAGTTGAAGGTCATTAAAAGCCAACTTCTTACACACCACCAGCGCATAACTAAACAGAAAACAACAATAACATACATTTATTTATACTTTTCTTTCCATTTCTTTATTTTTTATTTTTTATTTTTTTCATTTTGTGGTTTAAAGGAATTAATGGCTGTTGGTTACTTTAACTTATTTTTCAAGCTTTCAAAGTAGTTTGTTTTTAAGGCAAATGACAGTTGACTTTGTTATTAGAATAAATAAATAAATGTAACATATTTTGAGGATGAGAAATGAGGAAAACATAAACAAATACTATCACAAGTTCGGAGTATTCTAATTCTTGTTATTTTGAATATAGGAAAACTACCAGTTGTTTATTAACAACTTCAATAGACTATTTGTAGATACTTATGGTTATTTAATGCTACACTATGTTCAGAGGCTAAAAGAAGTTGAATAGTTAATTTGCAACACAATCTTAAATCTTAATTTTCCAATTGCAAAATATATGACTCGATCACAAATCTTACTCCAAAATATTACAACAAAAAGTGTTGTTCCGCTAGACTAGACCGTAGTGTGCTGGACTATCGATCTGGGGCTTGCGGGTTCGATTCCCGCCAGAGACTCTGGGTGTATCTGCAGACAAGCAAAGAGTTGTTTGTCTTAAAAAAAAAACTTTATGTAACTTACTGTGTGTATGTAACTTAGTTTGTTTGTTTGTGAGTTTAGGTCAAAATTTATAACTGAAGTTGGAACCTTTTATCGTACCCTGAATAGGTTGAAATTGTGCATTCAGGCTTACAACTGATGACAATTAAGTTCGAAAATTCGAACTTATTTTGGTATTGAAAATGGGCAATATCGGTGCATGATTTCACCCGGAAAACATGATTATGCGACAATCCTGATAAAATTTTACACAAATTATTTCTAAGTTCAGAGCGAAAATCGTGCTACATTTGAACCTAGTCCCCATACAAGGTCCCCCTCAAAAAATTACTTGAACATTCATAATTGTCTTACAATAATTAATATCGTGACTTTTTCAGGATCGGTTCATAAATAAAATGTTTTATTTTCAAAAAATAAAAAAAAAACATGATTTGACTTAATTGAAACATTATTTTCATCTTTTTAGAGCATGTTTTTAATGTTTTTTTTATTTTTTTTTTCTTAAAATACAAATTTACAGTCATAATTTCTCAAATTAACACAACATAACTTAGATATTACATTATTTATTAGAGTATATAAAATTCGTTTAAGTCCAAAATTTACTCTCACCTACTTATAGTTTCTCATAGCTTTTAAGAAATTAAGTACTTTTGTAGGTATTTATTTGAGCTTGTAAAGTAAATGGTTTGCAGTAATTTATTCATATTATATTGATTACTTGGACAAAGGATTATACGATAAATTATAAAAAGTAGTTCGATGAACTTTTTTACATCGAACCCATCATCGTATCATAATTCATATAATTCGTATTGTCAAGAACTGAATTGACGTCTTTTATATCGTTTTCTCTGACACATTACATACATATTTAATATTGAACTCAAAATAATGTTGTAAATCAACATGTGGACTAGAAAGACAACAGAACCAGCACACGATTATCAAGTGACAATTGTTAAGTTAAATTTGTAAGAGGTTCAATAAACTTTAAAGAAAAAGAAAGGGAAAATCAAAGTAATCAATACGAGAATACGGTTTTATAAGGACTGGGGTACGTATGAGTTATAATTTAAATTGTTAAATTATTCATACGTCATGTGGGGTAAATTTAAAGTTTAATAGAGGAACTGGATGAAAGAAAGTGTTTTAAAATGTATACATACATCCCAGCGGCGAAAAGAAGTAGTAAGCAGGCCTTCTGGAAGGCCTTATTTAGCAGACACAAGGACTTATTGACCCATTCCATACTCATACATTTTTTACACACGATGTCCTAGCCAGCCAAGGCCTTCTTCAACAGGCCTGGTAGCAGGCCTTTTGTAAATAAATTTTGTTAAATAAATTGTATATTTGATTAAGCCTAAACTATGTTTAAAATTTAATAACTTACCCGGCCTAAACGATATCTTATTGATTTTTATTTTTTTATAATAAAATCCAATAATGACCAAGTAAAAAATTCTCCAACCGCTTTGTCCAAGAATTAAAGCAAAACTATTTTAAGTTGACTTCTTTTTTTCTCTTCACTTTTTGCATTTTTTTGTATTTGTAGTTTTGTCTTTGGAATGTGAGTTTTTAACGGTATTTTCTGCTTGTACTACGTTTGTAGCAACAAAAAGAAGGGAGCAGGTAGGCCTTCCATAAGGTCTTCCTGAGAAGGCAAGCGAGCATGAGTACTGGATCTAAAAAAAGGTCCAGGAAGGTCTTACAGAAGGCCTTATAGCTGAAGGCCTCACAAATTTCGCCGCTGGGATACTTTGGAATTGGACAGAAGAATATAAAATATTTATGTATTTATTGAAGCACTTTTTAATAAATAGAAAACCTGGACATACAACCTGTAATCAGGAATTGTTATTTTCATAAATTTTGATTTTTAAGGAAGCAAAAAACCACGACACAACAATGTAAGATACACTCAGTAGAAAATAAATTCTCAATTATACAATTCTTGTAACGCCAAACAAAAGAAAATATGAAAATAATCAAAATCAAAGTTTGACATTATAGGGGTAAATATTGAAAACTCTCCCTAGTGATTCTACCTTCTACAATTATTGTATCAAACAAAAAAACGACTTTGTGTCAATGTTTTTAACTTTTTTTAGAAAATCTTTTAACAATATAAAACTATGTGTAATCTTCGCACTTATACACCAATGTTTCGTGAATTGGTTTTTCAGTAATATCAACGCCTTTTTGAGTTCATTAATTCTATTGATATTGAAATAGAAAGTTTTCCAAACATTTAATAGGTCAAACATTTAATTAATAGGGGTAATTGTCGTACATCATTTAAAAATGATTATTATCCGATTCCACGAGACATTTCTGTCTCGTCTAAATGTTCTTTAACAAATTTAGCAACTAGTTACTTTAACTCAATAACTTAATATTTCAATATTAAGTACTCAATACTGATTGATTTTTTGAGTATTTACTACACAAAGGTACCTACTCGAAAGCATTTTTTTTAACACAAATACAAAGAAAATAAAGTACATGTTTAAAATGAAACTACATATATTTTATTATGCATTTATTATATCAGCATATTTTTCAATTGATTTAGAGGGTCCCCAACGTAGGACACCTCGGGTATATTAAATTTTTAAAACGATCCTAAAAATTATATAGAATCTCCTCGTCGAGTTATAAATTATTGCTTATAGCTTAGGAGATATTCGTATTTGAAAATTAAATTTTCTAATTTTTACCCACCCCAGTTTCAAATATTTCTCGATTTTCTTATTGGACTAACAACAAATGCACATGTCAAATAAAAAAAAGAAGTGTTTAAGAATCATGACTGACAAATGGCGATTTTTCGCTAGTTTTTTGGAAAAAAAAAAGTTATCTAAAAAACTTCTAAGAAGATGTATAAGGAATTTATCATTTTTGAAAAGCTAACTTTACATCAAATATTTTAAAAGGAAAAAAGTTTGCAAATTTTCGATATCAGTTCCATCCAAAATTCTCAAATCGCATTGCTGGATTCCTGATAATAAATTTCAAAATTTGTTTAGTTTTTGCATTTTCAATAGAAAAATCTATTAACTGTAAAATTTCATTCGCAAAAACTCAATAAAATCAATTTTTGTCATATTTTTCAATAAAATATTCCATGAATTCTTTAATTGTCAGCAGTTATATATATATTTGATTTGATGTTTTTCTTATTTTTTACTATTGGTCAATTCACAAGGTCTCTTATCATGTCATATTGTCATAATGTTGTAATATTTCACAATGGTTTAAAATTGTTATTGTTGATATTCAAGCAAAAAATGTCCTAATCTATTACTACTCTGTAAGCTATGTTTATTGTGCTGTTGTAACCAACCAGCAGAGACCTGCGCCGAATCCCTACTAGCCGCATACGCCGAGCCGTCGAGTCGCTGATAATATTCGGGAGCCGACACCAAGAATCGCAGTCAAAAAGTTCTAGTCTCGAAAAATTAAGCAAAGCCGCCATACAATTTCTCACAAGCCTCCGCCGCCGAAAAAAGTGTTCGACACAGGTCTCTGATAATCAGCTGTTTTTGTTTACAATTATTTTTTGAACAAAATTTTTATTTGTTTTCGTAAAAGTGGTTGCAGAATAATATTTAATGGACGCTATAGCAAATAATTATTATTTTAGTTTTCTCACTTGCCATTGTAACAGAAAATGTTTGTAATTGTTTTATTTTGTATCGGTCTTTTATATCAGCTGATTTAGATTTGAAATAGCACACTTACATAGTTATGAGGGGTTGTTCACAACAGTCGTACACCTTGTGAATTAGCTTTATGACAATATGACATGATAAGAGACCTTGTGAATTGACCAAAATACATACATATACAACAAATAAACAAATTGTGAAACTCTGATTCTATTTATAGGAACTCTTTAAAGCCTATAGAAATATGTACATAAATATTCTATTTAAAAAATTTAAACTTTAAAAATATGCCGGGTATTTATGTGACGTTGGCAACGAGACCACAATGAAAAAAATGGTAAAACAAGAATGTTAAAAAAAACAACAAAAGAAGAATAATGTCAACTTAGCACAGCACAACAACAAAAACAAGTACATTACACAAAATACAACAATACTGGGTTAGTAGACTCGTAAAGCAAAACTCAACAACAAAATAGAAACAAATAATTTTATATTTATACGGGGGAATGAAGAGAAAAGAAAACATTACACATAAAATGTACACAAAGTGTAAAAGAGAAATAAGTTTGTTTATGAAAATTTGCATTTGATATTATTGTTGTATTTGTTGTTCTATTTGTAATTCAAGTTGTTGCATTTTACAAACGAAAGGAGTAGAGTATGATAACCACCCTCCTATCCAACCTCATGGTATAAACCTCAAAACAACAAGAGTTAAAAGTAATGTTTGCGGTGGTGGTCAAGAATGGGTTAAATAGGCAGTCAGAGGAAAATTAAAACCCCTACAAAAACCAAAAGCCATGAATTGTAGTTGTAGTTGTAATAGTCCAACAACAACAACAACAACAATACTCACATTTGTAGGACATTGTCCTGTAAATACGACAAGAATAAACTTTTTTTTTATTTTAGCACACAAATTTATGAGACCACAAAGGAACACACACACTCGACATACTACGTACACAAAGTCAAAGTTAAACATTTTAAGAAGATTTTCTTACTTTCGGTGCAAAGAATGAATATTTGCATAGATGTACGTACATAGATGAATATGAATAGTATGAATAACTAAAACTTAAATTTTGAGTTTTACATTTGCTGCTTCATAAGCCTATAATAATTTAGTAGAAACTGCTGCTGTATTGTAAATTCAGAAAATAGCTACTGAAAGGGATTGTATAGACAACATTTACATAAGGATTGAGATCGAAAAAATCTTAACTTACATATGTATATCCATATAAATATATAAATGTCTTTGTAAGTTTGTTTGTTTGTTGGTTTGTTGGTTTGTTTGAGCATCACGCCTAAACGGCTGAACCGATTTTATTTAAATTTGGAACATAGATAGATCCTTGTATGTTAAGGTGTTAAGGTTTTTTCGATCTCATTCCTTATGTCTGTCTACCAAGGCAAAATGTATGCTTTTAAATTTACTAAAAATTGCAATATCGAAAATTTCGCAAGATTCCATGCTAGAAATTTTACTAAAGCAATCGTATGATCATAATAAATTAATCGATTTTGTTAATATTTAAGAGATTTTTTAGTTCGATAAAGGTCATGCATACATAGAAATTGTTTGCACGAATTTAAAATTTATGATTACAATATAAAATTGTCAATTTATATTTGATGTGCGAGAAATGTATTATACTGATCCACTAATTCTATTGAATGATCTGTGTCTAGAAATTGATCGTCACTAATTTTTCAACATAGGCAACTTGTCATGCTTTGTACACTTTATTACACTTCCAAATCTTTCGAACATGAAGAAATTTAGCATAGCAATTTTAATCATATTTTTTTTGTTTGTTCGCAGTGAAAATACATGGTTGCGACAACTATGATCGGCACCACCAAATCTCCTTTAATATAGAAAGAACTTTGTGCTTTAAATTCTTAATAAGGAGTGAGATCGAAAAATTCTTAACACACGTTTTTCATTACATTTTTTAACCCAAGTATTATTTGAATTTTTTTTTATCAAGTTACCTTTGAAAAACATGTCAGTTATTATGTGTAATGTCAATTATATTAATTTTTTTGTTAATCTGATTAAAATGAGTGACCAGAAAAAAGTGCGTACTGAAATTATTAAATATTTTCAACAAAACCCAACTTGGTCTTACAAAAAGTTGGCCAAGCATACAAAGGTCTGCCGTCAAACTGTTTCCAATGTTATTAAACAGTACCGGGAGAACTTGTCAGTTGATAGAAAACCTGGTTCAGGTAGAAGGAATGGTCCACATGATGTTTCTAAAGCCAAAAAAATAGAACGCATTTTCAAAAGAGCTCCCAACACATCCGGTAGGAAAGCAGCCCGGTTAGCTCAGTGCTCGGACTATTTGGTACGAAAAGTTAAAGCTAATGCAGGTTTAAAAACATACAAGGCTCAAAAAGTTCCTGACAGGAACGCTACTAAAAATTTAGAGGCCAAAAACAGAGCACGGAAATTGAAGTCAAGTTTTATAAAAAAATATTCTTGCTGCATAATGGATGACGAAACGTATGTTCTGGCAGATTTTTCGCAACTTCCAGGTCAAAAATTTTATGTTGCTGATGCTCGAGGGAATGTTGAAGAAAAGTTTAGGACCCAAAAGCAGACAAAATTTCCCAGAAAGTTCTTGGTATGGCAAGCAATATGCAGTTGCGGCAAAAGAAGCCACTCATTTGTTACAACGGGCTCTATAAATACCGAAATTTACATCAAGGAATGTTTACAAAAAAGGCGTCCAGTTATTTTTGGCCTGACTTGGCATCCTGTCACTATGGCAAACAAGCCCTTGAGTGGTACAAGAACAATAATGTGGTATTTGTACCAAGAGAGGCAAATCCTCCAAACTGCCCGGAGCTAAGGCCAGTGGAGAGATATTGGGCTCTTGTTAAAAGAGAATTGAAGAGTACAAAAAAGGTGTCCAAAAGTGTGGTAGATTTTAAACGGAGATGGACTACATGTTCGAGCAAAGTGACAGAAAGCACTATAAAAACGTTAATGGAAGGGTTTCCGAAAAAGGTTCAAAATTTCATCACTAGTGATTAAAACTATAAAAATATTTTTTTTTGTAAATTGTAATAATAATTTCAATCAAATAAAAAAAAAATTAAAGCTGTAAGTTTAGTGGTTTCTTTTTTATAAACATATATGTATGTTAAGAATTTTTCGATCTCACTCCTTATGTATTATTTAATTTAAATCTGAAATTCATAGAAATCTATTTTGAATACATATTTCGAAAAACACTCACTCAATGAAACACATTTCTGAGTAAAAGAATTTTAATATATTCTTATTATACTCGTTGTATGAAAATCGAGTTGATGGTTTGTTTTTAATATTTTCAATGTGAAAACCGCCTACTTACTACTTGCTACAAACATTTTGGTAACATTAATATGTTGTACTAGTTAAGTAGTGTGTGGTAGGTAGATACTTGCGAGTATTACTGTGTTTTATTCATATTATTAACTCGTTTAGTAGTTTGTATTTTTTTCAAATTAACTTGTTTGGTTTTCTTTAAGTTTGTTGAATTCTTTGAAATGCGTGCGGAGCTGTGTGTTTGGTTTTGGTGGCATTAAGTCATAGAAAATGAATGTATTTGATTTTTAGTTGGCGGCATATATTTAATATGCTAATTTCAAAGGAAATCGTGCCAAGTATAAATTGTGCGTTTCTTATTATTTTATTTTTCGTTTTAAGAATTAGCATTTGATTTTATTTTTCTTTTGGAGGTTTTGTCAAACAACAATTTTGCATTACAAAAAAATAAAACAACAAAACACCTAGAAGTTAATTAAAATATACACATTTGAGAAGAGATTGAGATTTTTGTTAAGGGATTATATTATTGGACGGACTAAAGTATTATCAGAAGCCAAAAAAAAACAAACAAATAAATAAATTTACATAAAAACCTACGCATTTATTGAGGTCATATGTATGAGTGACTGATAATCACTTACTATTTTTATTGAGAACTTAAGAAATTCAAAGAACAAAATTTAACAAAAACGTATAATTTTTAACTTAAAATGAAATGAGAACAATAAGAAGATTAAAACGAATGTGTGGAATGCAATTTATAGTTGTCATTAGTTGTAACAAAGGTTTTAGCTAGACAAATTTTGTATAGATATTTTTAACATTAATAAATATACACTGAGGGAAAAACGACGTTGCACACTGGTTCAAGGGCGGCATTAATTAATTTTTTTCATGTCTTCTGATCTACTTGATTTTTTCACAGTTTGTAATAAACAATCTAATTATTATGTACCAAAAATATTAGGCTTATATCTTTATTACTTTTTTGTCCACAGACATTCAAAGGTGACCTAAGTGAATGCGTTTGAAATGACCGTATTATATATGCTACCTTTTATCGCTTCATGCTGTTAAAATATTCTTGTAATGACACTATAATGATTTTTTTTATAGAATTGGATGTTATAAATGATATATATGCAAATAAAAAATTTTTTGAAAATTAAAAAAAATAAAAATTACTACTATAAATTGTCCAAAAATATTTATTTTCTCCAAATTCTATGGATTGTACCTATTGATCTCCAACGACCTCTAGCCCGAGACTTACATCGAATTAAAGCCTGAAGTCTCAGCTAACGATTTATTAAAAATTCAGCTGCCCGTTTTTGCCCCTAAGCAATTCCGATACAAAAAACAATAAAAAAGTTAGGAAAAATTTGCTTCACAAGCACGTTATTGCGCATGCAATAACAGCTTTTTTTAAAAAAATAATTCGGTATCTCGGGAACTATTGGAGATATTATTACGAAATTTCACATGGTTGGAGCTGAGGTGTTTCTGAGTCGATTCGTAGTTGTTCAGCTTCCTACGGGTAATGGGGGCCAGTACGTGGCCCCTCAAATTTGGTCACCTCGGGTCTCAAATTTTTAAAAAAATCGCCAAAACTCCATTTATGATCCGAATAAGCTGAAATTTAAAATATAAATAGTACTTGAGAAGATCTACTAAAAATACGATTAGACTTGTAGGTTATCTATATTAGTTGAAGAGATATTTAGGTTTATTAATTTATTTTTTTTAATTTTGCTCGATCTTGTTTTGGTTTTTTAGATATGGCGGGCCAACGGAGGGTCGAAATTTTTTTTAACAGCATCAGCCATATTGGCGATAAAATTCTAAATAGAATAGAAACAACTTGGAGACAGTTATGTCATCCCTATAAAAAGTTACATGCATCCAAAGTTAGAAAATGTAAAAACTAAAAAAAAAATTATAATATGGTGATTTTCCATGAAGAAAAATATAAAATTTGAATTAATGTAAAATTTAAACGGTTAAAGATATCATAACAAAATTTGGAACTGATATAGACTCAAATGTCCTTAAATCAATCGCATTATAATTTTTGACATTTTTTATTTTCAAATACCGAAATTCCTGAAACGGGGAAAATGTGTTCCAAAAACTCAGTTTTTTTTTAGAAAACTGCCTACTGTGACGTTATTTACCGTGTGATAGTAAAAAAAACTTTGCAAGTATTTAAGAAATATATAGGGCTATACAAATAGGGGGCTATTTCGAGGATCGATGCTTTGCCTTTTTAAATTTTTTTACTCAAACCAAATTTTTTTTTTTTTAAATTGGCCAAGTTTGGATACTTCTAGGGAGTGTTATGTCCGCTTAAGTGAGCCAAATTTTAGTTTACACGCTTTTCTATTAAGTTCTCTTTCCGGATCATATACAAATTGTATATAGTTCCGAAGAAAATTTTTTTCTACAAAAGAAAAAATATAGGCACTTTTTTGATAAAAAACGTAAAAAATACGGACTTTTTACATGTTCCAAATTTGGATGAGTGTAAGTTTTTATAGGGACGACATGACTCTTAGCAAGTTGTTCGTATTTTATTTAGAATTTTATCGCCAATATAGCTGATTTTGTAAAAAAAAATTTCGACCCTCCGTTGGCCCGCGATAACTAAAAAACCAAAAAAAGATCGAGCAAAATAAAAAAAAATAAATCAATAAACCTAAATATCTCTTCAACTAATAGAGATAACCTACATATGTAAGCGTATTTTTAGTAGATCTTCTCAAGGACTATTTATATTTTAAATTTCAGCTCATTCGGATTATAAATGGATTTTTGGCGATTTTTTTAAAAATTTAAGACCCGAGGTGACCAAATTTGAGGGGCCACGTACTGGCCCCCATTACCCCTAGGAAGCTGAACAAATGCAAATCAACTCGAAAACACCTCAGCTCCAATCATGTGAAATTTCGTAATAATATCTCTAATAGTTCCCGAGATACCGAATTATTGCCAAAAAACTACGTTTCTGAACCACTGTGCGTTGCAAAATCGACAACTATTGGTGTCATTTTGACACCATACGTTTACAATTTGTAAACAAACGGGTACGAATCGACAACGCAATGTTGTTAAATTATTCGCGACGCATTTTTATAAGTGTGTTTTAATTTTATTTACATTAAAAAAATTTAAAATATTTTAATAAATAATAAAGGATAATAGTGATGCAAATAACTTTAAAAACCAAAATATAAAAGAAAGTGTAATTGTGTTTGATTGCGAATTTGCGTTGATGAAGATCCAGGCAGTGAAGTCAGTGAAGATCCACGCAGAGAAGACCACCGAATCCAGTGACGACATACAACTCCAAATGGAATCTTATAGTTTTTATACTTATTTTATAATTAAATATTTATAAGTATTGTATTAAAAAAATGTAAAAAATAAAGAAATTGTTATTTATATTAATTACCAAAAAAATAGAAAGGAACAATTGTCAGGTGTCAAATCGTACACGAACGGTATCAAGTCGACAACTTATGGTGTCAAATTGACAACGGTCTGGTGTCAAATCGTACACGAACGTTGTCAAATCGACAACGGATGGTGTCAATTCGGCAACGGAATGGTGTAATTTTTTCGTTGTCATGTTGATACCGTTCGTGTACAATTTGTACACATACGGGGTTGATACACTATTGACACCGAATGGTGTCAAATTGTATACGGATGTGTTCATTTTTTCGCTGGGTGTATGTACTAGGGTATTCGAATTATTCGATTTTTCTCTTGTTCGAATAAAACGAATAATTCGAATAAGAGATTTTAACTTGTTCGAATAATTCGATCACACGTTTAAAATTAATCGAATTATTCGAATAATTTAATCTTTTTTTATAAAAATTTAAAGAATGAAGTTTTTATGTCGATTTTTTAATATTTTATTGTTAAAGAAAAACAAAAAATAACGTTAAAGTTAACAATTCAAGTATTGATAATGTTAAAAAACATTTGAAAACAAAGTCCATCATTAAATTTTCATCAGAAATATTCTGATCAGATTAACTTCCGAACAATATATAAAACAATTGACTAGCAAACCCTATAGTTTCCGTTTTGGAGCTTAAAAATTTTGAGCTAGTTGGACATGAACCTGAATTCAAGTACAATATAAACGTATTAAGAACATTTTATGTCGTTCATTAATTCGGATTTTAAAATGAGTAACTTATTCTTTAGTAAATGAATTATTCACTTTATAAAATTATTTATAACAAATTGTATTAAGGAGTGAGATCGAAAAATTCTTAACATACATATATGTTTATAAAAAAGAAACCACTAAACTTACAGCTTTAATTTTTTTTTATTTGATTGAAATTATTATTACAATTTACAAAAAAAATTATTTTTATAGTTTTAATCACTAGTGATGAAATTTTGAACCTTTTTCGGAAACCCTTCCATTAACGTTTTTATAGTGCTTTCTGTCACTTTGCTCGAACATGTAGTCCATCTCCGTTTAAAATCTACCACACTTTTGGACACCTTTTTTGTACTCTTCAATTCTCTTTTAACAAGAGCCCAATATCTCTCCACTGGCCTTAGCTCCGGGCAGTTTGGAGGATTTGCCTCTCTTGGTACAAATACCACATTATTGTTCTTGTACCACTCAAGGGCTTGTTTGCCATAGTGACAGGATGCCAAGTCAGGCCAAAAATAAGTGGACACATTATGAAGTCTTATGAATGGAAGCAGCCTTTTTTGTAAACATTCCTTGATGTAAATTTCGGTATTTATAGAGCCCGTTGTAACAAATGAGTGGCTTCTTTTGCCGCAACTGCATATTGCTTGCCATACCAAGAACTTTCTGGGAAATTTTGTCTGCTTTTGGGTCCTAAACTTTTCTTCAACATTCCCTCGAGCATCAGCAACATAAAATTTTTGACCTGGAAGTTGCGAAAAATCTGCCAGAACATACGTTTCGTCATCCATTATGCAGCAAGAATATTTTTTTATAAAACTTGACTTCAATTTCCGTGCTCTGTTTTTGGCCTCTAAATTTTTAGTAGCGTTCCTGTCAGGAACTTTTTGAGCCTTGTATGTTTTTAAACCTGCATTAGCTTTAACTTTTCGTACCAAATAGTCCGAGCACTGAGCTAACCGGGCTGCTTTCCTACCGGATGTGTTGGGAGCTCTTTTGAAAATGCGTTCTATTTTTTTGGCTTTAGAAACATCATGTGGACCATTCCTTCTACCTGAACCAGGTTTTCTATCAACTGACAAGTTCTCCCGGTACTGTTTAATAACATTGGAAACAGTTTGACGGCAGACCTTTGTATGCTTGGCCAACTTTTTGTAAGACCAAGTTGGGTTTTGTTGAAAATATTTAATAATTTCAGTACGCACTTTTTTCTGGTCACTCATTTTAATCAGATTAACAAAAAAATTAATATAATTGACATTACACATAATAACTGACATGTTTTTCAAAGGTAACTTGATCAAAAAAAAATTCAAATAATACTTGGGTTAAAAAATGTAATGAAAAACGTGTGTTAAGAATTTTTCGATCTCACTCCTTATATCCTCAAGTTCTATCAGGGTTCCGAATCTTTGCTTAATAAAGTTGTCTTAGGGAATTACACAAATCTGTCCAAAGTTTGATATCATTGTCAGTGAACGTGGCTAATTTGAAGTCAGGCAGTGCATGATTGACGCATTTACAAATACGCAAAAAGTTTATTACCATGTTAGACAATGAAGTTCAACGATGTTCAAAATCATGTATAAGACGAACTCCACGAATATTTGTGTTTATCATTCGATTTATTAAATATTTTGCAACACTTACGTAAGCGGTTAATAACATCACTTAAATATATTTTAGGATCATGGCCTTTGTCATCCTCAATATCATTTTCGACGACTGTTTAAAATCACATTCTCCATCACATTCAACTCCACATTAATCTAAGTTAATATTTTGATTATTAATTGCGATTCTTCTAATATTTCGCCAGCTAAATAACAAATATTTTATTCCGTACCTTTTATTTTCATTGGCTCAAGTCCTAAGTTAAAAATTTTGAAAGATTTGTTTTTAGAATTGTAACTTCTTGCAGTAATATTTATATATTTATAGAAGAAGCTATCAGAACACTCATCTACAGTGATCGAAAGTCCCTTTGTGTTTAGTTATTTGTCGAATTTCAGAAACAATACAATTTTTGTGAGTCATTATTACTTATTTAAATTTGGAATTATAAAAAATGTTAAGCAATTTAATAAATTTAAATATGTATATATGAGCATTTATTCGTTTTATTCGATTATTCTACATAAAATTGTTCGAATTATTCGTTATTCGAAAATGGTAATTTTTAAATTGTTCGAATAATTATTCGTAAGAAATTATTCGATTAATCGAACGATCATTAGTCGAATGAATACCCTAGTATGTACACACAGAAAACAGATTGGTTGAAAATCGGTTGTAATTAATAAAATTTAGTTAAGTTAATCAAGATTTTATTGTAATCATTAAATAACTACAGTGCCGAACTTAAGTATTGGCACAGGATGCTCATTGTACTTTAAGGTCGATTTAAAGGCCATATTGTTGACATTTTTAAAAAAAAATATATTTATCAGATAGATTGATGAATTTCCTACAAAATACCACCAACTTTATTTCAACAATTTTGCAATATTATTTACTAATAATAAAAAGACGAAAAATTCCCCAATTCCGTCGAACAAAACTATTGGCACACTTAACCAGATTCTTCAAATTTTATCAATCTATCCACTTTTTGTTCATAGAAAATGCCATTTTATCTTCTTTTATTTAACAGTTTTCGTTTCTAAAACTGTTAATGTCAATTTGTAAAAAATTTGCACAATAATTATCAATTTTGCTGAAAATAGCTAACAAAAAAAAAGGAAACAACAGAATCTGAGCGCAAAATCATTTTTCACTTGCACAATCAAGGAAAATCGTATGCTGAGATTGTAGAGATTATGGAAAGGAGCCGTTTTACAATTCGGAGTATCGTGCAACGTTTTAAGGGAGCATCAACAATTGAAAGTGCTAAACATACAAGTCGTCTAGATCCTTAAGTGAGCGTAAATGCAGCCATATAATCAAAAAGGTCAAGTTATGTTCAAAAATATCTTTAGCAAAGGTTGCTGCAGAGATTAAAGAAGAGTTTGGGAAAGAAGTTCACGCAGCAATAGCCAGAAGAGTGCTATAGAAGACAAACTATAGTTGTCGTATTGCTAGACATAAACCATTTATTTCATCTGTGAACCTAAAGAAGCGTTTAGAATATGCCGTTTAGGAATTTACGTAAGCCACATGATTTTTAGCACCAAGTGCTACTCTCTGATGAAAGCAAAATTAATAATTTTCGCTCTGATGGCCGTCAAACGGTATGGAGAAAACCCAATAAAGAGCTGGAAAAACAAAATATTGCTTCAACAGTAAAACATGGTGCTGGAGAGGTAACTGTGTGGGGTTGTATGTCCGCTGCAGTGGTTGGAGAGCTGGTGTTCATTGACGAAATAATGGACAAAGTGAAATATATGGAAACACCTCAGAAAAAGTGCAGAAATGTTAATTTTACCATTTTCTTTCACTTTTCAAAATGACAATGACCCCAAAAATTCGGCCTATACTGGACATATGTGGCTTTCATACAATATTTCGCATGACCTACCACACCCTCCACAATCTCCGGATCTCAACCCAATGGAGCATCTGTGGGAAGATAGATAGATAAGCGAGTGAAAAAGGAATTAGTTGAAGAATGTCAAAGTATTGGGTCAGATATCACAAACAAGTTGGTGGATTCATGCCTAAGCTACTCGAGGCAGTTATAAAGCAAAAATCACTTGCAACTATATACTAAATTTTGCAATGTTGTTTTTAGCTTTTAATGAAGTGTGCCAATAATTTTGATCATTGAAATGAAGTATTTTTTATGTTGTTTTGTTATTAATAAATAGTGGTATTTAATTGTTGAAATGAATTTGGTTATATTTTATAGGAAATTCAACAGTCTATCCGGTAAATATATTTTTTTATTAAAAATCTCTACAATACTGCCTCTAAATAAACCTTAAAGTACAATGAGCATCCTGTGCCAATACATAAGTTCGGCACTGTATATATCTAATCGATTTTTTGTGTTTAAAACTGTAAAATCGTTTTTGTAATTGAATTACGGTTGCAATAACTGTAAAACGTCGGTTTGTGTCTTTACTAATATGATTTTTATTCATTCGGAAAAGACAATCAATATTATTAGGGTTTGTAATCGAAAAATTCGGTTCCGACATAAAATAATGAAATTATTGGTTTTATTGACATTTATGAAAAAATAAAATAAATTGAGAAACAGAAATAATTTATTTGTGTACAAATTTTGGGCAGGAAAAATATAATTGGGCATGGTTACTGTAACCATTTAAATGGTTACAAATGGTTACAGTAAACAAATATATGTTTGTGGCAACCATATACATATATGATGAATAATTTTATCATAATATGTTGTTCTCAGATTATGATAAGCCTTAAGCAGAGAGCAACATAATATGATAAGTCATTCATCATATGAATGGTTGTCACAAACATATATTTGTTTACTGTAACCATATATATGGTTGATACAATCATGTGAATCGCAAATTAACCATATTATGGTTACCACAATCATGTAAATGGTTACTGTGACTATAATATTGTTAAAAAACTTGTAACAATATTGAAATGGTTACAGTAACCATGCCCAAATATATTTTTCCTCTGCTTTTATATGAAAATCCTGAAAAAAGCCTGTGATCGTCAAAGCAAGACCAAGTTTCTATCTATGTACTTACATCAATTTGGAATGGAGGATTTAACTCACATCATACATAAAACAATTATAATTTATATGTATATATACAGATGTATCTTTGTTTAACTGTGTGCAAATTAAATAAACTATATTAAAAACAAAATCTAATTATTTTGCAATTAATTCACAATAGTCATTTATATGTACTTTCCCTTTTAACCGAATTGTATTTGAAAACGGTTACGAGTACCATATATAATCAGTTATTCCAATCGAATTATGAAATAGTACTTGCAACCGACAAAATTCGGTTGCAACAACGAATCTGTTTTCTCTGTGTATGGTTGTTTGATTAGTCGTTTTTTTCAAAATTTACTTTTTTTCAAATTCCAAAATTATTCGCTAGAATTTCATCATAAAAGTGACTTTTTACAAAATTGTTTTTTTTTATTTTTATAAAAAAAAAAATCTGAAATAATTTTATTTTATATTTTCTATTTCTGATAAATATTTCAGACGTAAATACGCCCAAAAATATTAGTCCATGTAAACCTAGTGCGTAAAGTACAGGTCGCAAATTTGAAGATATTTCGATGAAATTTGGTACATATTATTTTTTCGGCTCAAGGATCAGGCCTATTGAAATGTCCTTCCGAAATTGGACTTTATCGGTCATAAATGTGTAATTTATCTCCACAAATTCCGCTCCAAATAAGTTTGATATACACAAAAATTCATGTCACTAAATTTTGTTACGATCGGTCCATAATTAGTCATAGCTCCCATCGTTAAAATCTCAAGAAGTTTGACCATTGATATCTACATGGACAGCATCAATCAACTCCAAATGTTCGAAATACATAGGCCCACTTCCGAAAATCAAAATATAAAAAAAATTATTGAAATTTTAAAAGAAAAATGGTTTTGCTCATACTGTTCAGGCTGGGCCTGACCAGTATGAGTGGCAAGAGTATATAGAAGTTTGTCATTCCGTTCGTAATTTCTACATTTTTCATTTGCGACACCACAAAGTATATATATTCTGGATCGTTATATGTCTGTCTGTCCGTCTGTATGTTGAAATCAACTTTCCGTAGCCCCCAAATAACTTACATGATTCATACATCAATATATCGGGAATTCTCGAATTTCGTCTCGGTTGCTATTTAAAATCGACAAAATCGGCCCACAAATGACTGAGATATATCTGGATTACTAAGTCATTAACATAGACAATATGGATATCTAATGATACAAATTTCAAAATCCATTGCAACGATGTATATAGGGCTAAAGTATGTTGGACCTACAATGGGTGAAAATCGGGAAAAATATTTTTTAACCCGAATTTTTTTTCATCAAACAAATTTTTTGTCATGAAAACGAATTTTGAAATATAAAAAAATCATTTCAAAAAAATTGGAAAAAAAACTTGTTTAACATTAAATAAAAAAAATTTAATGAATATCTTTATATTAAAAAATGTCTTACAAACTGAATATTAAATACATACATGTAATATTGTCTACTCATACCTTTAAAATTAGCTACATATTTCCATGAATTATTTTTTACCTGAATGTAACAGACAACTTTGACAAGTTTAAAGGACTATTAGTTAACAAGTTTAATTTAAGAAAACTTTGTTTTTTCTATTTTATAATTCAATAACAACAACAAGGAGTATTTTTTTTTTTATTTTAAATTCAATATGAACGTAACTTGGTGGCAGGCACTTTCACCGTTAATTTATTTTTGGTCCCAAGATTTCAGAATGAACAATACAAAATCAAAAAGCAATCACAAAAAAACATTTGTATCTAATAAAAAAAAATGTAAAAGAAAAAACTAAAATTTTTCAACTCACTCTGTTATTTTGCTCTGCCTTTGCTTTTAATTTAAATAACAACAAGAAAAATAAACAAACAAATAAATAAATAAATTAGTACAGGCCATTGGCAAAATAGAGAGAGGTTAAATGAACCGTTTTAGTACAGAACAGTATAACGGTCAAGCAAATACTAACACTAACACTAGAACTAAAAGCACTAGAGACTTAGCATACGTTTAGCCAGTTAAACAATGTACTAAAAAGGACTAGACTGAGCAACGAAACAACTAACCACTACAACTAAACTAAACAGCGGCAGGACATAAACTAACCATGCAAACAAATTGAGTGTCCAGTTGGAGTATAAACGTTGCATTGACCGCACATGGAGAACGCGTTAAACGCGTTTAAACAGGATTAATTTCTATACATATACATATATTTTTTATACAAAACCAAAACATACAAAACTCTACCACTAACTGGATACATATATTAATTCAAAAAGTATGGAAAATTTAAGAAATTAAATAATTCTATTTCAAATAAAGTAACAGAAATTAAATTAAAATATTGCGTTGTGTTGTGTTGTTTAAACGAAAGCAGAAATCAATAACAAATTGAATAAATATAAAAAAAAAAATAAATTGTGTTTTTACCCCGAGAGTTAACATTTCAATCATTTCGTTGTAGCTTTAATAATTCAGAGAGCAATTAAATTAACTTAACTTATTGCGTAAAATGTCAAAAGGTTAAATATTTTATCACCAAACGGAAATAAAACAAAATAAAATAAAATAAAATATAACACAATCGTAATAAAAATAAAAATAAAAATAACAATAATAAAAAATAACACATCAATAACATCATCGTCATCATGGATATACCCAATACAGGAGCCATTTTTACTTTGGGCAAATCACATTTGGCCGAAAATACCCAAAGTTACTTCTACATAAAAAACGATCCAATTAAACGTCTTATAGCCGGTCCCTATCAAAGTGCTGTGATTTGTGGTAAATTCTTGATGTTTTATTTACATGATCAATTATTACATTGACTAGTTATACATATGTATATGTATACTATTTACCTGGAAATATCTATGTATTTGAAGAGTAAATTGTAGTGGTTGGGTGGGTTTTTGGTTGTTTGGTGTTTTTATGTGGTGACTGTGTGTGTGTACTTTTTCTTAACCTACATTCAATAGTTTTCATTTAATTTTTGTTTAATTCCTTGGGGAGTTTGACCTGTATTATTTGAAATATAATTGAGGAATATATAACAAGAACAAATAATTTAAATAAGTTTTAAACAGAGGCGTTTACTACGAAAATAGCAATTGCTGTTAAATTTTGAAGTTGGCTTTTAAAGAATTTCAATATTTGTTGAAATTAAAAATTAGAAAATAATAAGAGTTTGACCTGCATTACTTGAAATAAAAAATTACCGGCTAATTGAGCAATATAAAAGTGCAACAAACAGGGGCGTTTACTGTGTTTCCTCCTCAATGGCCGATTTCATTAAAAAATTAATTAACCCAGATATGCCGACGGCTTGAGCTTGATCATTTTAAAAGTACTTTTATATTATTTTGGAAGCAAATGAGAAATAAAAAACAGTGCAATTAATGTTTTTTTTTAAATTTATTGAAAAAGTGTTATTTTAAGTCGTCCTATGTATAGGACTTTGGGGTCACAACAAAAAAACTAAAAAAACAATCAAGCTATTCTTCATAAATATAAATTCCAAAAAAATATAGTTATTATTCACTTGATAATGTACAAAATTTTACTTTCAGTACAAACGAGATATGTCCATAATGACTAAATATGGACATTTTGAAAATATCACAAAATAAAAATTCAATAACTCAAAAATAGTAGCAAAAAATAATGCGATCACACAATCTCCCATGAGGTAGTGGTGAGTACTAAGTATGTGAACAACAAAAAATGGTATTTTGATAAACGTGACGTATCCTGTAAACAAGAACTACATGTACTACATGTAGTACAGTCGGCATATCTGGGTTAAGTTTAAGAAATGTGTTAATAGTTTTGAGAAAAAAAAAAATAAAAAATCAAGTTTTTCAATTAAATTAAAAGAGGGTCTTATATGGGATCATAATAAAATTTGGTGACATGAATTTCGTATATACAAAACTTATTTGTAGCAAAACTTTTATGACCGATAAAATCCAATTTCGGGAGGACATTTGTATGGAGAATAGGTAAAATAATCGGCTAAGAAAGTGGTTCTGAGTCGATCGGTATACTTTAAGGTGGGTGATAGACTAATATTTTTGGACATTACAAACATCTGCACACCACCATAGTGGGAAGAGTATAAAAACTGTCAAGCGGGACACCTGGCGGGTTAACCTAATTCGGTGGTGCTAACCGTTTTTTAGGTTAGCTCTTGTTTTCTAGATATACATATCGTTATTTCTTAAATGGGGGAGGTTGCACTACATATATTCGCGTAACTCAAAAACGGTTTAGCTTATTGAATAAACAAAAAAAAATTCCGCAATAAAATTACCCGTTATTTTCAACGAAGACTCAAAATCAATAAATAGAATTTTCATAAAAATTTCGAATTTCAATTGGTTTTTCATTCCATCATTCAACTCCAAAAAGTCATTCGGCAAATGCTCGCTTCGAACGAAGCGAATGTCTTCCGTGTCAAAATCAACACTTTTTTACAAACACAAACCACCAGTGGAACACATTCACCATAAGCTTTGGTGAGTAATCGGTGTGTTTCAGCGCAAATTACAGAAGTAAAGCAAAACTTCCGGCATAGGACGATTCGTTTTATACATATTGTAATGAAATCTTTACTGGTATGAGAAATTCAATATAATTTTTAAAATACCATCAATGTTTCCCTCGGTTAAATTTTTAATGACCGCTCTTTTACTAAAAACTTCCTTGTACCGATTCGTGATAGCAACCGAATTTGTTGCCAATCGAATGATTCTAACTTAGTGACCGAGTTTTACAGTTGTGGCTACAAAATTTTGGAAGGGATAAAAAAAGTTTGGTAACCGAATCATCCGATTGGCAACAAATTCGGTTGTTACTACGAATCTGTTTTCTCTGTGTACTTTCAATATATATTGTTGTATATGTATGTGTGTGCTTTTGAGCACAGCGCAATTTTTTTCATTCAGATGTATGTACATAAGGATATCCCCGTTTGCATGGAGGAAAAGTAAGGATTAGTTTGTTTAAGGAGACAATTTTTGAAAATGTTTGTTCTGGGTTCAGTGAGCTAGATCAAAGAATAAATCGATATTTTAAGGTTTTTATGATTTTTTTCATAATTCTCGCAAAGGAAACATATGAAATATTTAATGCATGTAAAAGGTCTTTGAATTGGGCTTTCAATCCAGAGTATCAGAAATTTTTGGATCAGTTCAAAATTATTCGAACTTTTAGGCAACTTACTTGCAACATTTCACCCAAAAAAAATATATTTATTTCTCACATTTTAATGTTTTTGTTTATATTATGCGATAAATCATGATACAATTATATAATTCTTGTAACGTCAAACAAAAGAAAATATAAAAAAATATGAAAAAAATCAAAATCAAAGTTTGACGTTATAGGGCTAAATATTGAAAATTCTCCCTAGTGATTCTACCTTCTACAATTATTGTATCATGCGATAAATTAAAAAAAAATTTTATTATATAATAGAAAATTTATTGTTTTGCGATTTTTTAGACATTTATTTATACATACAGTGACGGACATTACAATAGAATCACTATCAATATTTCATTTAAAACTAGGAGCAATCATAAGGATTGGTGTGGGCCAGAAAATATAAAGAAGTGGAAAAATGTGTTGTGGACGGACGAAACGACCATTAATTTAATTGGTAGTGATGATAAGACATGGGTTATACGTCCAAAAAATGGCAAAAACCAAAAACGTTTAAACATGGTTGGGGAAATATTATTATATGGGGATGCTTTACTTGGTATTGCGTCGGTCCAATTTATTGGATTAAAGAAAATATGGATAAGAACTTGTATGTAAATATTTTGGAGAATGTTATAAAGCCACATGCAGAATGGAATATGCCCTTAAAATGGCTCTTCCAGCAAGATAATGACCCAAAGCACACGTCAGGTCTTGCCAAAAAATGGTTTTTATATAACAAAATTCATGTTATGGAATGGCCGTCTCAATAACCAGACTTAAATCCTATGGAAAATAGTAAAAGACAAACTCGGACCTGAAAAATTGAAAAACTAGGAAGAACTTTGGCAGAAAATTCAGGAAATATGGTATGCAATTTCCCGATCTACATGCGAAAGTTTGTTAAATTCAATCCCCAAAAGAAATGATGCTGTTATTAGAAATAATTGATATGCAACAAAATATTACGAAAACAACGAATTCTTATGATGATTTTTTATTTTTAATCATTTTAAGACTGATTGATTCTATTTGAATGTCGCATATTTTATTTAGTATTTTAGACTTGACATCGTTTTTAACATATGAATGTGTTATTTCTTTATTTTGTTTTTTTCTATTTATTGCTTACGTTAGGAGCATTAATATATAATGAACAAATTTAAAATTTTGAAATCAAATTTTGTAGTTTTACCGCTTTAATCGAATTCATATGTAGTGATTCTATTGTATTGTCCGTCACTGTACATATGTAGGTATCATATTATGAGCAAAATTGTAAAAACCTTAAAAAAATTTGCTTTTTATCCCTTATGCTGCTCACCAAATACCTAACACAGGACGGAAATTTTTATTTAAGTTGGGAACATTTTTTTTGTATTTGTATGGGACCACCCTAATGTACATACATATGTGTTGATGTGTTCTTATTGTTTTGTGTATTAAACGTATTAAAGATGGCGTCTCTTTTTAATTCGCTGTATTGCTCCTGAATTTTAAAACACTTACCAACACGTAAACCTTCTTATACATTTTTTTTAATTCTACAGAGGAAATTCCTTTAGTGTTTTTTTTTAGTTTGAAAAGAAGCCAATAGAGTTCAAATCGAGTGTGTTTAGTTGCATGTTGTTGGTAATTATTTTGTCGAGTAAAATTGAAAGAACTTTCACTTTTGATTAATCATACGAGTATCACGTTGCTGACATTATTATTATTACAATTATTGCTTAACACTGTTGCTGTTATCCTCGTTTATGTTCTTTCTTTTGTTGTTGAACAAAAGTGAGTTGTTGATCAAAAGTGAGTAAACAGCAGCGAATTTTTTGATTTTTTAAGATCATGAAAATCATTATAGTCCGACTTAAATCTATATTTTTCACAACCAAAGATATTATTCAAGCCAATCTCTAACAAACCGAAACTTTAAAATTTTAATCATGGATAAATTTTAGAATTTTCATTATCTTAAAAAATATCCAATAATTTTTGGTGTATACTCACTTTTGCGGCTCACTGTACATATGTATTGTGCACTTGCACACAAACAAAAGTTCATAAGTGAAAGTTTAAATGCAATTTGGGACAGCACTAATTACATACGTACAAGAAAAAAACTAAACATGATGACATTATTACCAACAAAAGAATACACGAAATTTAGTTTTATACAATTTATTAAATTCTGAGTCGAATCTTATAAATTGTATACACATTGTTATGTGTTTACCTTTTAAAAACGGTGGTTTATTTCCTTTAAATAAATCGGATACTTTTGATTGCAAATAAAAGCAGTTTAGTAGTTTAAAATTGTAACAACTCTTTATTTACTCAAATGTACCACAACAACAGTAGTAAATAATCACACAGTGTTTTTATACACGTTTATAAATTCGCAGAAATACAGACACACTTTATAATGTACAAGACAGTGGATGTTAACTCAAACAGCGCTAATAATAAACTCATTGACGACTGCAACCTCTGCCACTATTTATACACACGTCATCTTTCGTGAACCTTCTTCAATAATCTTAACGGACAACTACTATATTCGAATTCTAGAGATTTCGAAGTTAATGTTCGCAGCAAGGTTGCCAATTTAGCCATTTTCCGGCTAGATCTAGCGATTTTATTTTCATTTAGCCATAAAAAAATGGCTAGATTTCATCTAGCCGGAAGATCTAGCCATTTTATTTTGTCCTAGCCTTTTTTATTTTATAATTTTCTTGATTTTTTTTAAAATAAAACAGTATTTTTTATCAAATGACAAAGAAACAGTCTTTTTAAACAAATTCGTCTGTTGATGATTTGATGAGAATATTATTGGTTTTATGAAAACAGGCTTCGGAATTGCTTCCAAAGCAAACACATCAGGCATATTCATAAATCAATTTTGCATTTCTTCAATGGATCCGATTTTGATTGTAAGTGCCCAGAAAATTGTTTAATTTATAAAAAAGGAAAAAAAATATTGATATTACAATCTTTATCCCAATTTTCTCAATCTCTGTTTATTTTTTATCGTGATATACTGACAGTTCTCATACAACGATTCTATTAATTGGAAGTATATCGTTACGAAAAACGATAACCGGAGATTGAGAAAATGAGGGTTAATTTTGAAAACTGTCAGTATAACTATTAGTTAACACATGACCAGACTTCGTGTTAATGGGGGTAAGAAATGTAATATTTATGAACTTGTATTCAGTTATTTTTGGGTTTTAGCCATTTCTAGCCATTTTTAATTAAAAATCTAGCCATTTTCTGAGCTGAAGAGTTGGCAACCTTGGTTCGCAGCTTAAACATTCAGTGTTGCCATACTTTCAAACAATGCTAACAACCACATGCTATCAACATTGTTGATAAGTAAAAGCTTCTACTGATGGAAGGAAATGTTTATAAACACGATGAATGTTTATAAACACGATAAATCTTGGTGATCAAAGTGCGATTATTGCAATAATATTGACATAATTTGTTAAAAATTTTCTAGATTAGGAATTATTTGCTATATTATATTGGGCATAGGGTAACATATAGACGAGACGGAATTGTCAAAAACCTAAGTCTGTTGTCAAAAACCTATCTCTTGCAACAACAAAATACATGCTAGACAATGTATTTTGTTGTTGTATCAGAAATATTATTTGTTGTATTTTTGTTTGACAAATCTGAGTGTCTCGTCTCTTTGTATAATTCTCTATGATATTGGGTGTATGACTTAAAAATGTTTGATTTACAATAGATGGCTTATCTGTTGAACACGATTTCTTTTAAAATAACTTATATGTCATTTTGAAGGCAATAAATATATCTGTCATTTATCATCACTTGCTTATTGAACATTATAGTGTAAACAACAACGTTTTCTTTTGCTTCAAAAATGTCGAATTTTGTACCAACAGAAAGCGTCATATGAGGGAGGTTTTGTTTACTTCTTTAATTTGAAAAATGTGCTGAAAGACGATTTCGCATATGTATTGTCTACTTATGGACCGAATTTTCAAATTTTCCAGTTAACATTCATGCTAAAATACATACAGTATTGGTCAAAAGATATTGGCCAAAATTTGCGTTATAACTTTTTTTCCAATCCCTAATCAAGTAAAGATTTTAGAAACAACAAATGCACTTAAAAACAAGTAAGAAAGTATGGTCGGTCAAGCCCGACCATATAATACCCTAAACTAAGTAAAAGAGCAAAAACATTTTTCTTTTAAAATTTCAATAATTTATATTTTTAAGTTATTTTCGGAAGTGGGCGTTATATGGGGGCTATGACCTATTATGGACCGATCACCATGAAATTAGGTCGTGTGATTTATGTCTATATGAAAGTTTACTATGTTGAATTTTGTGAGTATACCAACATTTTTAAGCGATTTATGCACGTTAAAGTGATTTTCGAAAGCGGGTCTATATGGGAGCTATGACTAATTATGGACCGATCGTAACAAAATTTGGTGACATGAATTTTGTATATATAAAACTTATTTGGAGCGCAATTTGTGGAGATACATATATAAATTAAACATTTATGACCGATAAAGTCCAATTTCGGAAGGACATTTGTATGGGGGCTAGGTGAAATAATGGACCGATTTCAGCCAGTTTCAATAGGCTTCGTCCTTGGGCCGAAAATTATATGTGCCAAATTTTATCGAAATATCTTCAAAATTGCGACCTGTACTCTGCGCACAGCCGGCCAACCAGCCAGACGGACGGAAATCGACTCAGAAAGTGATTCTAAGTCGATCGGTATACTTTAAGGTGGGTGTTAGACCAATATTTTTGGGCGTTACAAACATCTGCACAAACGCATTATACCCTCCCCACTATGATGGTGTAGGGTATAATAAAAATACATTTTCAGTATTATGTCGACTTAAAAATGCGGGACATACAGTAGATGGCGTATCTTTTGAACACGGTTTTTGTTTTTAAAATAACTTCTATGTCATTTTGAAGGGTACTTATCTGTCATTTATTCTCACATTATAGTGTAAACATCAAATTGTTTTTTGTTTTGCTTAAAAAATATCGAATTTTGTACCAACGAACTTTTTTAATTTGAAAAAAAAGTGCCGCTGAAGCACACCGAGTGCTCACCAAAGCTTATGGTGAATTTTTTCCATCGGTTTCAACGTGCGAAAGAAGTTTGAATACCAAGAATTGGAAGCATTACTCCATTAAGATTGTTGTCAAACTTAACCATAGGGAGCTACTCAAGCAGCAATTTCAAAACGTTTGCGTTTGAAATCAGTGGTGGCCACCAATTTATGACAAATACTTGAATTATTTTCATCAACTGAATTTTAAGTGCGTTAGAGCCAAAATAAAAGGACCTCTAAGGGTATGCAATTTATTATTAATTAATGTTTCTAGTTTCTCAAAAATGTTTGGAAAAATCGGTAAAACATATATGGACAAAGATATGTGGAAAGCGAACATCCGCTGTTAATAACATGATATGACCGAAACTAATGGAACTAAAAATACGAAATTTGATCCGAATATTTTATAATAATAAAAATATAAGATATAAATGTGAGAAAATGTGTTTATTTAAAAAAGAAATTTTTTGGTCAAGTTTTAGAAAAATATTATGAGTTCGTGGTGAATATGTATGAATTGACAGTCGAATAAAACACACTTGTGTGTTAAAACAGTCCTCATGCATACATATTTGTGGAAATATTTGAAAAAATAATTGACAATTACATGGAATTTAGCAAACAATTTTTGTTTTAATTACCTGGCCACCACTGTAGTCCAAACCGTTCCCAGTCCGACTAATATTTGTTTCGATCGATGCAGAATGCTCTTTCTGGGATACGCTTAATTCGGCTTGATTTATTCTTGACCTCAAAAGATTAGCAGTTCGGAATTGATATGTCGCCAGAAAAATGGTAACATATCATAGCTAAGAATGGCCAATACTTTGAATAAATTTATATTGTAAAAATGTTTCAAAAACCCACATTTTTAAGTCATACACTCAATATATTATTAAAAAAAAATAAGAAATGATACAAAATCATAAGACAAAACAAAACAGATACAGCACATCTTTTAAGCATATAACTACATAATAAGATTCTTTATTATTGTTGTTGGAATGAATACATGGTCTCATTTATAGCTTGATATAATTTGTTCTGGATCTCGATGTGGCAATTCTCGATTGACCTTTCATTTACTATTTTCCATACATTTTCTAGAGGTGACTGTGCTGGCCTCTGCCCGTCCAAAATTAAGTTTAGATTAATCGGAAAATAAAATGGTTCAAGTGTTCTCTCCCAAATATAAGGCGATTTTTACGATTTTTCAGAGATTAACAGCCCAATCATGAATAAAAAATCCGCGGGAGTTTTTTTTCCCTTTACCCATTTTTAACATTGAATTTGAATAGGAAAAATGGGAAAAGGGAATAAACTCCCGCCGATTTTTTATTCATGATTGGGCTGTAAATAAATAATAACGTATGCGGAATGAAATTGCAACAAAACATAAAACGCTATATTTGTTTCCAACGTTGAAACAAATTATTTATAAAACCTTTATAAAATAGCCCATTGTATTGATCTAATGTAAGCAAAAAATGTATTATATTCATGTACTTTTGTGGCAGTTAAGAAACTTTAGAAACTTTTTTTTTTTTGGAAATAATTCGGTATCTTAGGAACTATTGCAGATATTGTTACGAAATTTCACATGTTTTGAGCTGAGGTGTTTTCGAGTCGATTTACGTTTGTTCAGCTTCCTAGCGCTAATGGGGGCCAGTGCGTAGCCCCTCAAATTAGGTCACCTCGGGTTTCAAATTTTTTTAAAAAAATCGCCAAAAATCCTTTTATGATCCGAATAATCTGAAATTTTAAATATAAATAGTCGCTTACAATTGTAGGTTATCTCTATTAATTGAAGAGATATTCAGGTTTATTGATTTTTTTTTTTTAATTTTGCTCGATGTTTTTATGTTTTTTTAGATATGGCGGAATTTCGAAATTTATTTCTAAAATATCAGCTATATTCGCGATAAAATTTTAAATAAAATAAAAGAAACTTGCTAACAGTTATCTCCTCCCTATAAAAAGTTATACGCATCCAAATTTGGAACTTGTAAAAAGGGCCGTATTTTTTACGTTATTTCCAAAAAAAGCCCATATACTTTTTCTTTTATAGAAAAAAATTTTCTTCGAGACTATATAGAATTTTTATATGATCCGGAAAGATAACTTAATGCAAAAGCGTGTAAAGAAAAATTTGGCTCACTTTAGCGGACATATCACCCCCTAGACCTATGCAAACTTGGTAAATTTAAAACAAAAAAAAATCAGTTTGAGTAAAAAATTCTAAAAGGCAGAGTTTTTTAAGTGTTTTTACACGTTAAATAACGTCGCAGTGGTCACTTTTCTAAAAAAACTAATTTTTCTCGTTTTAAGAATTTAGGTATTTGAAAATAAAGAATGTCAAAAATTATAAATCCATTGATTTAAGGACATTTGAGTCTATATTGTTTCCAAATTTTGTTATGATATCTTTAACTGTTAAAATTACATTACATTAATTCAAATTTTATATTTTTATTCGTGGAAAATCACCATATTATAATTTTTTTTAGTTTTTAAGGAAATAAAGTCCCAAAATTTTATAAAATTATTTAATTTTACAATATTATCAATCCTCAAGTAATAATGATTTCAACAATATCAAATACTTATATAAAAGGCCTTTATTTACTCCTCAGAAGTTCCACAAACCTTGCCACCTTTGAAAAATGTGTACGTTTTTTCATATAATGTTCTCTGAGCTCCTATTTGAGTTTCATGGTCAAATTTTTCTCGAATTTTATTTTAAATAATCTACAAAAACTCTTCTATTTAAAAAGTACCAAAAACTCTTTAAGACATTTTTTGGGCGTGACAGTTGGATGATGGAACAGTTAAGAAGAACTTTCTTTTTAAAAAAATAATCTGTGATGTTTGTTTTTATGAAATGATTAGTTTTGTGTACACATTTCATAATATATTAATTAGGATTGATGGTCAAATCAAATTCCAAAAAAGTCAAAAGGCAAAACATTACGTAATTCAAAATAAGTCCTAAAACACTAATAGCTCTACTTTACTTTTACTTTTGGCCAGTGTGAATTTTTTATTGCAATTTCATTCCGCATACGTTATACATTTAATTTATTTTTTTTTTTGTTTTCTATTTATAAAGGAAATTTATTCATAATTTAATAACATTTTTCAGGATTATACAATTCAACCAGTATTCGTTTCCTTAAAGAGATGTTATAGTGTATTTTGGAAAATATTTTTAATTTTCTGGATATTCGAAAAACATTATTACTTTTGTATGACACAGTATAATTTAAAATATGCAAATTCAATTGCAAAAGTAACTGTTGGCTACAAACCTGGCCCACTTTTTGAATTGCCAACAGTTATTTAGTTTTTTTTATAGTTTCTAGTTGAAAATCGTAGACATAGACAACTAAATTTAGATTAATGATTTCATTAATCAATGAGCTAATCAAACAAGGACAAAATTAAACTCACACATAATGAATAAAAAACAAAGTTAATTTAATAACCCAAATAAGTAATAATGATGGAACATTAACAAAAAACACATTCTCAAAGCCAACAATACAGTCATCGAAAAAACCCCACTCAGCCAACAAAATTAACATTATGAATTTGTTACAATAAAAAAGATACACACATGAATGTAAATTCACAAAAGTGGTTGTAAATGTAACTTTTATTATTATTAATGTATTTAATTTTTTCATACAAATAGAATCAGGACGTTTATTTGTTTGGGGTGAAAATCACCATGGCCAGCTGGGTATTGGGGGACAACATTCATCGAATGCCAATAACAATAATAGCAGTAATGGAGACATAATTATAAAACCCACATGCGTCAAATCATTGAAAACTTTGGGCCTGAAAATAGCCGATATATCTTTTGGTAACGATTGGTCTATTATTTTAACATGTAAGTTGAAATATTGTAATAAATTTAATTGTTTAGTCATTTATACAGACAGAATGCATATGTGTGTGTGTATTTGTTTAATTTATCATTTATTTTTTCTAGTATCGAATGAACTATTTTTTACGGGTCGTAATATATTTGCCAGTGGCAGCACTGTATCAACGAATTTTACAGAAGCAACAGTCAACGAGGAATTATGTGAAATTATACGAAAACCCTTTCGTTTGGAAGAGTTCGATGACTGTTTGTCGAACAACGAGGAAGCCGAAAACTTTATAAATGTTTTAGCAGGAAATGAACATTTTGTTTTATTGACATGTAAGTCTGTCTGTCTAACTTACTAACTAACTAACTGTGTTAATGTTTGCTATTTTTATTTATTTTTTTTTTTTGCCTAATGTTTTGTTAGAATTTTATAAACATGAATATTGCATAAAATCAACAACAGGTTTTTAGCAATATTGATTATTTATGACATGCAAATGCAGTTTATATTAAATTTGACAGTTTAGAAAAATGTACATCGAACCAGGATGTCCTACCGAGCTATTAAAAGAAAAGAGACAGGTTTCCTCTCTATGTCTTCCTCTATGTAGAACTATTTAAATTTAACAATAAGTATGTGCCGAATCTTATGTACCCTTCACCAAAGTAAAATTTAAGATAAAGATTTTTAGAAATTTTAGAAAGATTTTAGAAAAAAATTCACTATCTTTTTAGACAAAGGCGAGGCAATTCAGAGCTCTGTATTCGGCTGTGCCGAGTCTTATTTAATAAAGTTACTTTAAGATAAAAATATGTAAAAATATTTTTCACGAAATTGGCCCTATGTTAATTTCACAAGGAATTGGTGAACTGTTTTTACAAAAATCATAGATCGCACAACTTTTGTAGAATATAGTATTATTATCTGGATATTAACTGGAATCTATGCATATAATTCGAATAAAAGAGTTAAAATTGAACATTGATTGAAACTAATAATTCTGTTTGATTCAATGTACAGCCAATCATAACAACAACTAAAGAGAAGGAGTAAAGTGTAAAAAAGGAATAGATAAACAAGATACCTATTTGCATTTAAAAGAATAGAAAATATTTAATATGAAATACTCGTGTAAAATCGCGTGTTTGAAACTGCCTACAAGTCTAGAGTGTTGTTTATAAATAAAGGTGATTATTTTCTTGAGGAGAAATTTAACAAATTAGAAAGGAGTATGGGAAACTTTACGGTATATTTAAACTAAAAACAAAACAAAAAAAGTTTATAAATTATATGTATAACTTTAAATATTGACTAATCTATGTATGTCTACTCTATTCTCTTATTTTAAATGTTAGCTTTTGGTCGCCTTATTGGTTGGGGTTCTAATCAGTCACATCAATTGGGAAAATCTGTGGAAGATGCCATTATGAAACCCCATGAAATTACTTTGGATTCTCGCATACAACAATATACCTGTGGTCCAGAGAGCACATTGGTCTTGACCGAAAATGGAAAACTTTATTTAACAGGCCGTTTAAATGAATTTGTATTTCCCGACTTTACGGAACTCCAAAAGAATCTTTCATCCAATGAACAAATAATATTCATGCACATCTCAAAAGCCAGCGAAATATTTATAGTCACCAACACGGGCAGCATATATCGCAGCTACGAGTCGGTGCGTAATAAAAGCCTAATTTTCCAGAGATTTTATGATTACGACAGTGAGGAAAATGGTCCCATATGGAAACTGCTCAAGGGTACCTCTTTTTATTCCGTACTCACAAAGGCAAATAAATTTTATACTACATTCTCTGAGAGTGGTCATCATTTGAAGACATTCAGAGAAATATCCAAATTTAAAAATCTTCGGTTATTGGATATGGCTTTGGGAGATCGGCATATTTTGGTGCACGGTATACCAAGGTCATCTACACTGGCAGCCACCATCGGGCCAGGTGGTGAGCATAGATATATGACGCAAAGTATGATAATGGCAAATACTACGGGCGGCATATTGAATAGGATACGAAATGGAAAAAATGGCAAAAGCTTGGAACTGGATGAAACACAAATGAATGTAGAAAATGCTAATATAAAAGAAAAAGAACAGGAAAAACCTAAAAATAACACACCAGTTCATGAGAATAATGAAAGTTTAAAGGTAGAGCCCCAGGAAACAGAACAACTAGTGCAAGATAACAACAATGAGATTGAAGAACTTCCCGTCAAAGATGTTATAGATAGAGAAACTTTAGTGTCAACTCATACCGAAACCCCAAAGAAATCTGCAGAATCAGTAGAATCATTAACAAACAATGAAAGCTCTTCAATTGATACCGGCAACACAGTTGTGCATACAAAATCTCCCACTCTATCGCTGAAATCACAAGCGAGCAGTACAAGTTCTCTAAAAAAAGAAATTGAAACGGCAACATCAAGTGTTAAGTCGTTACGACCCAGAACTCCCTATCCCGAAAGCAGTCCCCATAGTTCACCACAATCAACTTTGAAAAAAACACCAATGCGAAATTTTTCTTATGAAGCTGCCATGAATAACGATTTCATAGAGCACACATCTCCGGCTTTAGTAGAAAGTTTGGAAAATATACCCGAACATGTGGCAAAGGAAAATAATGGTAAGTTTTAATAACTTTTGAAAATATTTTTCTCTAAAAACAAACATATTTAGCCGATTTACCAGGTTTGACCGTCTCTATGCCTACACCACCCACCGAAGATGATGAGGAGTTAAGATTGGAAATTAGTGAAACCACAGATCCTTTAGATCATACAGTCACCGTCAATGAAATACGTTTCATTAACAATGGCATAGATGTCACTGCTAATGTAAAAAAATTCAAATCTGATGGTTCCGAAGGTTCTCTAGACGAACCAGATGACGAAGAAGAGGAAGAAGAAGACATGCAAGATGACGTCAGCGACAACACATCGCAGATAAGAAAACAAGCTGAAGACTTAATAGAAGAACTGGAAGATGAAATTGACAAAAAAGTCGAAAACGCCAAGTCCAACAAGCAGGATGTACAACATTTAGTTGAAGCTAAATCCAAAAGTTTTGCCGACAAAGTCGAAGCTAAATTCACGGAAACAAAGGGTTCTATTGAACAAGCCGCCAAGGAGACAGGAGATAGTGTAGATTCGACACTCACAGGGGCTAAGGAATCTATAGAGGATGCTGCTACGAGAGCAGCAACAGGAGCCCGAGGAGCTGTACAAAGTGTAAGTGAAAGTACAAAAAAAGCTGCAAAAGGCGCTAAACAGTCAATGGAAAATATTGGCAACTCAATGGCCAGTGCCAGCAATGATGCCCGCCAAACAGTGGGTCAAATTGGTAATAACGTGGCTAAGGCTACCGGAGAGGCTAGAGATGCCATGGGCAGTACCTTACGCAAAATGGCAGGTGATACAAAACATGCGGTGGGCGCAGTGACCTCAAAAATTTCCACTGAGGTACAAGATGCTAAAAATAGTCTTAGTTCCATGTTGCCAGGCAAGAAAAACAAAGTTGATATACAAAAGCCCATAGAAGATCATGATCTGGAGGAGGGTGTGCAATCAGAGGACACTTCTAAGGAAAGCGGTGGTGGCAAATCAAATACCACAACACAATCCAACAATACAACCACAGGCATACAAGAAGATGATGAGCGTACCACGGCATCGGCAAATTCTAATCACAACTCATCAGTTGGCAATCCCTTTGAGAGTTCGAATCCATTTGAGAGCACAGATCCATTTGACCCCGAATTAGACGCTATGGTGGAAAGGGGCAAACAAGCCCTGCGAGATGAATTACAAGCAGCCAGCGTAGCGGCGAACACCAGGACAACACATATAGTCGATGATGTGGTGGAAGAGAAGAGCAAATTATCCAAATTCTTGGACGATATGAAGGAAAGGTCAAAGGCTATGTCATGTCGTAATGAAAAATCCGTCAAAATCGTTGAAGGTAAGAATCCATTTCCAATAAGAAAATTACAGAATTTACTTTTAACATTTTTTTAATTCTTTTCAGACCAGCCACCACGTTATAGCGTTGAAGATGAATTAGCTTTACAGCCAGTTAATGGTCAAGCTAATGGCTCAAAAGTGTGCACAATTTTATAAATTTCTTTATATTTTCTTAAAACTTTATAAAACCACGACAAAATATCAAACATTTACCAAAGTAATGTTGCATTTGTTTATTTATAAAAAAAAAAAACTATAGAAATAAAATGAATAAGTTTAAACTTACTTTTTAACGATATTGTTTAATGCGTTCGCGATTTATTTATTGCCGGTATTACTTTATTTTCACTTTTATATATTTCTAATTCACTAAACAAAAACATTTACATTTCACTATAAATGCACTAAACAATTCTTCTTTTTCTTGTTTCTTACAGCTGATTTTGGGGGGAAAAAAATAAACAAAATAAAAGTACTATTGCCAGATCTATTACTTTTTTTGGGCGATTTTTACTGTGCATTTACACATGCAAATAAATTGTTTAAAGATGAGAATACGTGTTATTATCGAAAATGTCTACAAGTTAATTGAGTGTTTACACATGCAAATAAATTTAAAATTTGTAAATGTTAGCGAATGAGAATCATGTCGCCAAAAATCCACAAATATAAAAAAATTACAGCGAATTAAATAACTAAACCTTTTAACTGTCAGCATTTGTTATTTTTAAGTTCATTTGCGGCTTGAAACCAAATTTTATTATTTTTATTAATTATAATAAAATGTTACCATAATTTTCAAATATGTACGCACATTCTAGGAAAAATATTATTGATAACAATTTTATTTATAAAAACTTATGAAGTTGCTAACTCTGTTTAGTTTTTTTTGATTTTGTATTGCTGAAAGTGTTAAAAAATCATTATCCAGCTAAATTCAGTAGACAGTGCGGTTCATGTGTGATTGTGTTAGTGCAAAAGTAAGAATGAGTTGAGTTTTTTTAACTGTTACTTGCATGTGTAAACGCTAGGTTAGGTGCTATATTTGGCTTCTCATCCAACATCGGGTCTATAACAGACATGGAATGCTGTTAAGACTTCATGTTAAATTTTTAATATGTTAATGGTAGAGTATTCATGTCAATGGTAAGATATTTTATTATTTTTTGGTTGTCGGTGGGTGAAGCAAATTCTAAAAAATTGTGTGTGAGTTTTATTTCTTTGTGATTTTAGTGTAGTGTATTTGTGAAATTAATTCAAGAAATAATTATAAATCTTAGCTAAACGTCATTTAAAGCTTAAACGTCATTTCATGTTATAAAAGAGTTGTTAAAACACCTGGTTTAACAATTGTGTTAAAACACATGGTTTAGCAACCATGTTAAAACATGAGAAAAACGTTACCATTATAAGTCTATACCTACCATTAACATGTTAATATTAAGCATTTCATGTCAGTTGTAGTGTAATTTAATATAAAAAATAGACTTGCTTTTATTCAATTTTTACAAAAAAAAATAACAATAAAAAAATTTAATTTACTACTTTTTTCCATCAACAATAGATTTCAATCGTCTTTTCAGCAAATAATCAATGCTACGAACAATCGATTTATAGAACCCTAACAGGATTTTATAGTTGTAATAAAAAAAGCGACTTTTCGACTTTTCTAATTTTATAAAGTAAACTTTTCGAACTTCGACTTTTTAAAATTTTTGAATAATCGACCTTTCGACATTTTCAATTTTTAAAAATTTTAAATTTTGCGACTTTTCATCCTTTTTTAATGTAAAAAATATATGTTAGATTTATTGTTGTGGGGTGTTTAGTAGAGTATTCAATCGGTTAACCGTTAATCGGTTAACCGATTAATTTTGGTCGGTTAACTGTTCGAATAATTCAAAATTGCCGATTTTCAAATAACAAAGGACTCCAATGGTATAATGGAGGATTTTATATGCTTAGAAAAAACTAAAAAAATAACTGACAAATTGGATATTCTTTACCTTGTCTTACTTTCGATTTCTCCAACATCTACAATCAGCGTGAGAGTTTTTTCCAAGTCGAGTTTTATTAAAACTAAAGAAAATTATTTACTGTTTGGTTGAATTGTTATGTTTTGTTTATTTTTTATGTTTTTGTTCTTTTTATTAATAAAATACTTCAATAAGTACACAAAACTCGTGATTTAGTTTCAGTTTAACATTTAAATATAATTTATTCGGTTAATCGAATAATTTAAAATTAACCGATAAAATCTAAACCCCGATTAATTATTTGCTCGATTAACCGATTAAACCAGAAACCCGATTAATTGAATACCCTAGTGTTTAGTGAATTAAAAATATAAGATTATTGTTGTACTTGACATAACCCTAGAATAATAGCACACTTCCCAAGTATTTCTACTTCATTATTTTTTGTATCACTGTGTATATGCCATAGTCTGTTTTTCAGTGTATGCTTGGTTTTACAAATACAACGTTGTCTTTTCGTTGCTCTATAACTTGGCAACTCTTATTTTCTTATTTCCTTTTGCAAATGCTACCTTTTCGTGCAACCATGCGTTTGGAATGAAGCATACGAGACAGACAACTGTCAAAAAAGAAAAAAAAGAATTGTGTGTTCGCGAGAGGAATACGACAAAAAGTATTTTTTGTAAATTTTTCTTCTTTTTATTTTTGCTACAACCAAAAAAGCAAATACACTTTTTTCTTAACCGACCTCAACAATTTAAAAATAATTTATATTTTTTATAAAATAAAACATACAGTTTGTAACAATTACTAAATGGAAAGTTAAAGAAAACAACGCGCTAAAGGATAAGCGCTGGGAGAAAAGATTGCCAAAGGAATGTAATCACTGTAAAAAAGAAATAAAAGGTGTTTAAGACGAATTTAATACAAAAATGCATAGATATGCCACAAAATAATCTAATAACTCTTGACTAAATCCACACAATAAATTCGAACGTAAACGGCAAGTTTTTCTTAATAATATTGAGTTGAAATAAAAAAGGAAAAACTAGTGGAACGGCCTCGCAAAAAAAGGTGGTAAGGTAGGTCAAAGTTGAAACAAACGTGCAAATGAATGAAATGTGAAAAATGTGTGTGTTGTTGTGTCTCCGTGTGTGTAAGCGAATGTGTCTGCTGTGTGAAAGAATTGAAAAAAGTGAAAATATTTGCAACGGGTGTGACGTGACATTTTTTCGTAATCGTTGACAGAAAAAGAAGTTAATTGAGAAATTATGGAAAAAATCAAAGCTCCTAACAAATTTCTAGTTTAGAAAAACGTAATTATACCCAAAATTATCAATTGTTTAAGTGCAATAAAAGCACGAAGGAAAAGCCTAACCTCAAAATCTGATGTGTGTTGTTTCTGTTATGGAAAAATTCAAGTGATTTTGTTTCAGTTTGTATTGACTGGTTCATACAAAAAAAAAACACGGAAGAACTAACAAAACAAGCATTGCGGTGCGGACTGACTGTCGGATGGTTGGTACCGTTTGTTATTGTGTTCAAAAAATTGCTGAAATATGGAAAAAAGATAAGTAGTAGACTTATGAAAAAGTGGAAAATCTCGTTTCATGTATTAATTAAGGCAGAAGAAAAAATAACATAAAAAAGAAAATTATATAGGTATTTTCCAAAGTTTTATTTTAACCCTTCATGACATGCTGGTTTTTTTTCCAAATCATCAGACCATTATAAAAAACTTTCGCTGTTTTAAATACTGAATAAATATTTAAAATCATCATTGAAACAGGCGAACAATGTGGAAATCATACTCGATTTTTTCTTTTTATAAAATCACATTTGCAGAGAGAGTCGACTGACTGTTCCACTTGGGTTTTTGGTAGTATTATTGACAAGTTTATACCCCCCTTTTGAAAAATGTATTTTAACGAACAACGAACACATGTAACCAAGGTTGTCAATTTAGCTGCTTTTATTAGACATCTTTAGCGATTATTTATATAATGTAATTTGTTTGAACAGATTTTACGTTTTCGATTCCATATAGAGAAACACTTTACTATATTCTAGATATAGGTACTTTTTACTCTGTTAAGTAGGTATTAGGTGTGCTGATCATGATTAAAGCAATTTTGCGTGTTTTAAATTACTTTTTAATGTGAATATGTGTCAGTTCAGTGCCATAACATTTTGGCGAAGGACCCTGCTTTTACACTTTTTCACCAAAATTGTCTTGATTTGTGCATAGATGTGCTTATAAACATAATCGGGAAATTTTAAACATAGATTTTGCTCTATTGAATAATAGAATTGGAAACACGAATAAGAGATTTTTTTGAAAGAAGAAACACGTAATTTTAGCGAGATACATCGCGATACAAAATAACATTTTTCCCAAAATCTGTGATTCAAGCGGTTTTTATTTTAATTTTTGATACTAGCTGCTTTTGAATAGTATGATGTTGGCAACCTTGCATGTAACGCACGTAAGAAATAGTGTGAGCAGCATGAAAAAAGCCAAAAAAAAATACGTCTCGATCAGCTCGTGTTTAACTCAAAAATACTTGTCAAGTGGTTGTTGTCAACTCTTGAGGGGGTCAACAGGGAGGGAGAAAGTCAGTTTTCATATTTAACACACAACTGGTGGCTGTAAGAAAACAAGACAAGAAAAAAAGAAACAAACACGTTGGCATAATTGTTATTTAAAGATATTGGTAAAACTAAAGGAAAACTGTTAATAACCCTTAATATTTTAAATTAACTCGTTTTCTTGTTGTTAAAATGTTTTCTTTAAATTGTTATCAGTTATTTTCTTATTTTAATGTCTAGCCAGACACATGGTCGCGCCCAAAGTAAATTAATAAAGTAGACTCAGTAGAACAGCTGACTATTTTTTTTACTTTGGTCTGAACTGTCAATTCACTTGTGGTTGTTGTGGCGAAAAATACAACAAGCCCAAAAGCAAAAACAACAACAGGCAACTTTGACAGCTCAGACCTTAAACCAAAAACAAAATTGCTTTCGGTTATTGTAAATGTTGTATTTGTTGTAGTACTGTCGCTACTTTATTAATTTACTTTGGTCGCGCCAGCTGATTTAAAAAAAACGTTTGCCTTGAATTTGTAACGAGAACATACAAATATAGCAAAATAACCTTTCATTTAGCAAATTGTCTAGACAAAAGAGATCGTTGTAAAGTGTGTGTTGTTTGTAAATTATTTTAATAATGTTGCATTTTATGTTTATTTTTAATTAATTTCTTTGAATTTTCTTTAAGAAATACTTTTTGCGTAAATTCCAGTATGAAAAGTGTGTGTGTAAAAAAGGTAATGAGCGGGAGAGAGTGATAGAGCGCGGTTATAGTGAAAATCTTGAAATGTCAAAAATCTGTATGCTCTTTTTACAACAGAAAGAGTGGAGCCAACAACAAAAAAACGTGTTTTTTTCATACACAGTTGTTTTTATAGAGTAGCAAATATTTGATATTAAAAAATACCCAACAAACAATGTAAACATATTAAAATTCCTATAATTTTATTGATAAATTCATCACAGAAATATTTATTTTGTATTTTGGAATTATACATATTTAATATAATATTTTTTTATTTTTTTTTTATATTACAGGTGTGAAATTAACATCATCAACGATACTGCTCCTCCTACATACTAAATGGCAAACTTTTCCTAATACGTGATAACAAAAAGTTTTAATTTTTTAATAAAATTAAAAAAAAAATTAATAACCAACATATTTAATTCAATAATTTAACAAGATCATACTTCTAAAGTTTACGATCAAGTTATTATCAATAGACAAGAGAATTTGTTTATTTTGGAATTTTTAAAGTTCTGATTTCGCTAAACATACTTTTAACAAACATATATTAAATATACACATTAAGGCATTCCTAGAATGCATATAAAAAGTCTGCAACATGCTCATGCTGCTGCAGCAGCGGCAGCAGCCATGCCAAACTGTGAAATTGTAATCGTATCATCTTCGCCTAATCATAATAACAATAACAACAACAACAACAATAATAACAACAATGAAAGTACAAATGGGGGATCGAGTAATGGCAGTGGAGGCGGCGGTGGTGGTGTAGCTAACAATGGTCACCAGCACCAACAACAGCAACACGGTTCATCAGCCCCAACACCTACTGAGATTCCAATACCGTTTATGCATTTGGCAGGAGTGACAGCAGAGGCTCATGCTGCCGCTCAAGCGGCTGCTATGGCAGCAGCACAAGCGGCGGCCGCTCAAGCAGCCGCTGCCGAACATGGTGGCGGTAATGCACCACCACCGGGCAGTGCTCTGGCCCATCATCATGCCATATTGCAGCAACATCCCTTGGCTCACCTGGTGGCCACGGCTGCACACAGTCCTGCTCTATCCGAACAACATTTCATAGCCCGCGATGCTACCGTCTTGACTAATGGCCATAATGGCAACTCAACGTCGGTATCGGGTGGACCTGCCCCCGAAAAACCATTTCAGTGTAATGTCTGTGAACGACGATTCCGCCAATTGAGTACACTCACGAATCATGTAAAAATTCATACCGGAGAAAAGCCGTACAAATGTAATGTTTGTGATAAAACCTTTCGTCAATCGTCCACTTTGACTAATCACTTGAAAATTCATACCGGTGAGAAGCCATTTAATTGTACCTATTGTCCGAAACACTTTCGCCAATTGAGTACATTAACAAATCATTTGAAAATTCATACAGGTAAGTCTTATATCCCAGTTTTAAGTATTTAGTTGTAAGTTGCTAAACAAGTAAAAAATATAATTTTAAAAATTCTGGGGCGCTGTTTCGTAATTCGATTAGAGAACAGAATTCTACAAATTTTCTTAATATAGTCTTGATCAGGGATGGCAAATGATATTAAATTTAATCATAATTTGTACTTTTTCGGCTGTGATTAAAATAAGACACATTTATGCGAATTTTCATACATCTGTATTTATCTGTATATATAAAAATTAAATGGTCCATGTATGTATGTAATGTCATCACGTGAGAACGGCTGGAGCGATTTGGCTGATTTTTTTTTTATTCGATTCGAAATTTTCAGGAGATGGTTTGTAAAGAAACAAATTTGCAAAGAAACAAGTATGCAGTACAAATTTAGATATTTTATTTGCAAATAAATAAGAACAGGCAGCGTTGGCTACCGGGCGAAGCCGGGGCGGTCAACTAGTTTTATATGAATATAGAAAAATTAAAAAGTAATGATGATTAATATATTCGTATTCAACTAGAAGCATAATAAACACATCTTCATTAATGTATTTTAAACTAGTTATTTATTAAAATGTTGATATTCGTTTAAAATCATTTGTATACAAAATACTAAATTTGATATTGAAAATTAAACAAGACTTTCGATCTTTATATCAATCATGTCAAAATTCCACAAGAAATAACCAAAAACACTTAAATTTTATTTTTATAAATTGGCAGAGAGATAGGTAGAGGTGTACAAAAACTAGCGGTCGCAAAACAAATTTCTATATTATATTTTATATGAATTATATTCAAATTTTATTTTATTTTATTTTCAGGTGAAAAACCCTTTGAATGTGCCGTTTGTAAAAAACAATTCCGTCAATCTAGTACTCTGAATAATCACATAAAAATCCATGTTATGGACAAAGTCTACGTGCCCGTAAAGATTAAAACTGAGGAGGAGGAAGGGTGACTAGAGGACATGATGGTGGTTGCAACTGGGGGCTCAAATAATGGACTTCAGCAGCAACAACAACAACATCATCAGCAACATCATTCACAACAACAACAGCAGCAGCAACAACAACAACAATTACTCGCTCAACAGCAACAACATCAACAGCAGCACCAACCACAACATCGTCAAATTATTACCTCCGCGCTAGCACAACATCAACAACAATTACAAAATAACAATACAACAATAATAGCAACAACACAACAACAACAACAACAGCAGCAAAACCAACAGCAACAACAACAGCAACAACAAACCACTAATGGCTCAGCCGCAACAACACCGTCCAATCTTGAAGCTTTTTCCAACATTGCAACTGCAGCTCAAACACTCGAATTAAGTTCATTGAATGCCGCCCAACTGGTAGGTGGCCACTTGACTTCCGATGGCAATTTTGTGACCATGGGCGGTGTTGTTGTCGGTCGTATACATCCCGCTCCAGGTGCTGTGGGTAATACACATTTCCTTCAACATCAATTGCGGATTCATACGCCACATTTGGGCGTTATCAAAATGGAACCGTCACCCAATGCTAATGAATACAACAACAACAATAATGCAAATAGCAACAATAACAACAACAGCAACAATAACTCAACGACGCACACAAACAATGCGAACGAAGGATGAGTCCCCGACTATGAGACACTATTGGAATATGTGCTCAATGATTGAAAATTAAACGACGACGAGAGAATAAACGGAAACGCAACTGGAAACAGAACATATGCATGTGTACGTGTGTGTAAGCAAAAAAGTAGCCATGTAATTCTATGAAATTTTGACATAGACTTTGTAATTAATTAACTAACTAATTATTAATTTTTGGCTTAAAATAGATGTAGAGTAGTAGAATATTGTCAAAAATGTCGAGAGATTAATGATGTCTCACAGCGAATGTTAATAAAATGATATTGTTTTCTTTGAAATTAAATACAATTGAGGACATTTATTTTTATCCTTGTTATGAAAAACTCCTTAACAATTTTAATTCTCTAAGTATTAATTCTGAAATTAAATCATTCGATGTCTTTTAAATTAAACACTTCTTCTACTACCCCGCACTGACAAAAATTCCTAAAAAATCAAAGTTTAAAAACTGAATGCTCTTACACGATCTGGAAATTACTGCACTATTTTCATTGTGAAACATTTTTAATCAATCTCACATGTTGACGCTTTTGCAGAATGTATTTCTTAAATTGTATCTCTATGCAAGAGTTATTGCAATTTTTTGCTTGATATTAAAAGCTTTTTATGAACATAAAATAATGTGTCATAGCGGAATACGTTGTTTTGTACACACTCTTAACATTAGTTTTAAATATAATTTTTTATAAATTTTGTTATTAATTTTTTAGAAAATTCATCTCCATGATGATGTTAATCTTTACTAAAGGTCTGTCTGTATTTTATGGTCAAGTAGAGAACTTTCTGAATATGGCATAAGTTTTTGTAGAAACAAATTACAAATACAGAAAGCAAAAACGATTTTCTTTCAAGATGTTTTATAAAAACCTTTTTCTTTCACAAAATTAGAGCTTATTATCATAACAAGTCAAAGATTAAGTCTTGAAATTAAATGATTATGAAGTGCCAATGAATTGAAAATGTTTCTTAATTCAATTAAAACATGTCTGTGGCTTCAATCTTAAATTAAAATTGTTAAAGAACAGAAAACTACATCTACATACATCTATTTTCAAACACTCGCAACACATTATTGTTTGGTATGTCCTTTACAAAACTACTTTTTTGCACACATAACCTACCATGATCAACTAAGGGAGGACTCATCTTTAAGCCACAAAAAGAAAAATCTCCGTATAAATGTATGTACTTATAAACTAAAAAGGAAAAAAAAAAACCTACAAAAATTAACTATTTTTAGAATATTAAAAAGAAAGGAGAATTTAAACTATTATTGTTTTAAATATTGTTGTCACAAAATCAAACTAAAATTAAAAAAATAAGAAAAATATTGTTAGTTGTTGTTATATGATCATCAGAATATTATACATAAATGAAAAACGAAATACTTGATGTTTGTTGTTAAAGAATATACAAAAATAAAAAATAAAACTACTGAAACATTGTTAAAAATAGAAGCAGAGGAAACTAAAAAAGACAATGGATGTGTAATTGTTATTTTTTTCTGTTGCATTGAAATACTACAAGAAGTAATGATAATGAATAATGAAAAACTGCTACTGTTTGTTAATAATACCCCCGGAAACCAGGCAACCAACCATCTCCTCTAATAATAAATTTAATTTAAACAAAATATAATTCATAGAAAACTCAATAATTATAATTATAACATAAATAAATATAAAAATAAAACAAAAACATATGAATCCTATCAAATAAAAACACAAAAACAACAAAACTACAAACTACTGCTAAATACTACAAAGCAACTCTAGTGCTAACTACAAAACAAATCAACCACAAAACAATTCTTTTTTTTTTTAAATACATAATATTTTTTTCTTTTAGGTAATAAAGTTGTTTAATTCTAATATTTTAGTTTATTAATAATTACTTGTTTTAGTCAATTTTGAAAACAAAAGAAAAAACACTACTATTATTTTAAAAATAATTATGTTTGTTAAACAAATTTCAAAAATTTGTATCTTATTTTTACAAAAACAAAAGAGAGAAAAACAAAAAACTGATAAAATATTATTGAAAACAAAGAAAATAAAAAGAACAAGAAAAAATATTTACAAGTAGACTTTAAATATTTATTCTTCCTAATTTACGATTTCTTCGTTACAATTCAAATTCTTTAAACAATCTGACTTAGTTTCTTTTAATTACTGTTGAAACTTCTTAATCAACTTATTTTTAATTAAATATTATATAAACTAGTAAAAAAAATAAACAAAGAAATTTATAATTTGTTATGGATTTAAATTTGTCTATTAACATTTTATTATTTTTATTTTTCTCCATGTTACTTTTTCTCATTTTTTTTTTTTAATTAAATTAGTTGTTTTTTAATTTTTATTTTTCTATATAAAAATGTGAATTAATAAATTCACAAACATTTTCCAAATTGATTAGAAAATTTAAATTATCAAAATATTTATAATTTTCAATTAATAATTGTATTTAAGAGATTTTCTTGAAAAAAAAAATAAGAAATAAAATTGTACAGAAAACAAAATTAAAAATACTGGTGATGTCTCAGAATTCCATTCCGTTTGAAAGTAGAATTGGTTAGGTATCTAATATGTGAAACAATTTCTTTAAAATCAAGTTTAAAACAGGTTTAGTTACATTTTAAAAACTAAATTATTAAACAAATAATCCGCCTGTTCTATAAGTCGAATCCGAATTCACATGTTTTGGTGTTCTGTAAATCGAATCCACATAAATTGCTTGTTTTACCTTCGAGTACACAAATCTGTTTCAATGTACAAAATCGTGCGATTTGCAAAACATCAATTTATCAATTTTAAAATCACTCGATTTACAGAATAGGGGCGGATATTTAGGTATTTTTCGTAATGATATACATATACTGCCAGTTTATTGAATGCTATTGTGTTAAAAACAATTACCGTTTATATTTTTAATATTTTCGAATGTTATTGAGTTTTGTGATAACCGATATTTGAGTTCTACATTGGCAAACAAATCGAATTGAGTAATAGCAAATGAATAAGAATTTTTTAATCAAATTGTTGATACAGGTTTTGCTTACCAGGAACATGTTAATAGATTAAGATTTTCCTCCCAGTTCTGTAAACCGAATTCGAGTTAAGTTTTATTTTTTAAATAAATTCACATATTTTTATATTCTGTAAATCGTGTACACATGATTTACTCGTATTTCTAGTATATAAAACCAGTGTCCATGTAGAAAATCATGCGATTTGCAGAGCATTAATTTGTCAATTTATTTGTTTTTTAAAATCTCTCATTTTTTTGAAAACACTCGATTTACAGAACAGGCGCTTATAATTCTATTGTTACATATTTTCTCCTCCTAGTCTGTAAACAGGATCCGAGTAACGTTTACGTTTTTAAAACCCATACACATATTTTGATAATACGTAAATCGAATCCTTTACAGAAGCAGAAGCAGTTCATTATTCAATCTTAGTTGACAGGAAAGACTGAATACGTTATCAGGTTTATACTGAATCCTATTTATTAATAACAACGAAACGAATTTATTTATAATTTTATAAAAGCTAGCATTTGAATCGTTTTACGCTACAACTAAGGCTTCTTCTTATTAGGGAATTTAAATTAAATTATGAATAAAAATTCCCGGGGAGTTTTTTCAGATTTTTACTATTCAAATTCAATGGGAAAAATCTTCCGGGGAATTTTTTTTTATTGATAATTGGGCTGAAAGTATTTTATCCGTTAAATTTTTAATTAAAAAATATCCTTGTTGAGAGTTTTTTGAAATATTCGCAATTGTATGCATTAATACATTTTAATGAAATTCTGAAATACTAAGGTTATTCATTTAAAAAAAAATGGAAAATTACACTGATTTTTTACACTTTTACACAACAAAAACATAAACAAAATTCTACAAAAAAAAATAAAAATGTTTGTTTGATTTTTATTCTTGTGTTGTTTGTTGTGTAAAAGTGTAAAAAAATCAGAGTGTAATTTTCCATTTTTTTGAAATGAATGTTTTTGAAATGACTGTTTTCATGAATTTCACGACAAAATGAATTTAAACATACTTCGAATTGATCCACGGATGGAGTTGAAGACCTGCCCAAGTGATAATTACTTGTTTTTTTGATACTATCAAATAGTTATTAGAAGGATTCGATTTTAGTTTGAAACCAAAATCTGTAAACACTTGTAAATTGCAAATATCTAACAAAGGTTTTTCTTTAGAATTCGGGTTACTCCCTAATTTGTTTCGAAAGGAAATCTTTTCGAATTACAATGTATTTAGCACACAATTTCGAATATCTTTGTTTTCGGATTGAGTTACGCAGTAACCGCCCAGAAAGAAAAGCATTTAAAGTATAAATATGGAAAATTTAAGAAAGATTTTTTATGGCGGATCTGTTTTTGTAAAATTTGTATAGAAAAATTAAAAAAAAAAACTCTCAGTTTTGATCATTTGATTTTTCATTTTGAATTTCTACTTGTGAATATAAATAATACATTTTTTAAATTTATAAAAAAAAAACTATAAAAAAGTTAGTTTAAAGTATAATTCGATTTAAAGGAAAATATTTTTCAAACCTATTTCAATATCAATAGTAAACCGAACGAAATTTTAACATGTGTTTTGTTATTGTTACTTGAGTTAAATACTTAAAACCTTAATTCGTCATGACCGTAAATTATATACAAATTGTATTTCCCAATTAGTTATATATTTTTCTTCGAATCGAATTTTACAGTAAACACACACAAAATATAAGTAATCTAACTATTGTTTAAAGTTTTAAGATATTTAGTAATAATTATTTAATTTCATGATCCTTATTTGTGCATTAAGGACAGCTCTTAACGCATTAAGAACAAAATAACTATTAGCTGTTAAAAATGTAAGAAAACAAATTCAACATTAAAAAAAAATAATAATAAATAAACGTTTTGGGTTATTGGACAGAAACTCTTATAAACAATTATTTTATAGTCAGATTTGTAATTTAGGTTTATTCCAAATAATTAATACTTACTTACATTGATATTTTTTTTAGTTTTCGTTTATTTCGTAATATTTATAATCAGCTTCAATGATTACGTATACTAAGTTATTGCCCAATTGTACTTGTAAATTATGTTCTTTTCTTTGGGTTTAAAAGCACTTATTGTAAATTAAATCAAAAAAAAATTATATATATATTTAATCTTCATTTATTATCATTTCATATTATAAACAAAACTAAAGAATAGTTACTTTTAATTTAGTTTAAATTATGGTTCAGAGCAAGGGGTTTTCAAAAAAATGATATAAGCCAGACTCATAAAATAAGTTCTCTTAAATAAATCCAATTGAAATATTTTGCAAAAAGAAATGCAACTGATTTAATGTTGAAATTATTGCCCTGTTTGATTTATTATTTTAGTTCATATGTATGTATTTATAAATTAATTAGTTTTAAATAGTTATAGAATATATTTAAAGGCATTTTTTCTTGCTTTAAAAACAAACAAGAAAACACAAATTACGAAAGAAAATCGTTCAAACAGATAATAATATAAGAGTTTATATCTAAAAGAACAAACAAAAAAAAAACAAAGACGAAAAATAATACTGTAATATAATTGTTAGACAAATTTCATAAGATACTTAAGTTATTCACAATATTTTCATTTCCTTTTTGTTTAAAATAAATACCACACTATTGATTTATTTAAAAATTATGAAACCATTATTTTAATTATTAGCAGCCAAAAGATTCATATGATTAGGAGATTAGATTGGAATTGATTGGGGTTTAAAAAAACACTTTTCAATTTTCTAACGGGAATTAACTAACAGTTTATATTTGTCAATAACATGGCTTTAAATTTTCTTAAAAGTAAAAATACAGATTTTCTGCAATATATTTTTCCTAACAACTATTGAGAATATATGTAAAAATGACAACTGCGGAATGAAAGATAGTGAAAGAAAAATTGACACAGACTTTCCTCTTGTGCCAACATAAATCCCGAGTTCGCTATTGGAGGTTTTTACTGTCCTGATCTAAATGATCATAATTAATAACCGAACAACGATTATTTGCCGATTGTAAATTTATGGCCGAACCCGAAGACGACCACAGTGTTAACATCTGAATTAATTTTCTCTCAAATTTGTTCCATTTCGATCGAAAGTGGAATTAATTCCGTATTCCGCTTCTTCAAAAAAAGTAAAACGAACTTTTTTTTTTGGAATGAAGCCATCACAGATTAGTTCAGATATGCAATAAGTAATATGGAACAGTATGTTTATCAAGAGGCTAATTGCCGCAGTCGAACACGACCTTATACTTCTTCGAACGTGCGAGTTTTTTTATTTTGGGATTCTCTTATTCGATATCAAATAAAATGTATAGAAAATTATAATGATTGCGGTCGATAACGAATGAGTATTTTCTCGAAATTTATTTGTATTACGAGTGCGAGAATTTGCCCCAAAATTTTAACTTACTCCTAGTGAAAATTTTGGCTGATTTTATTTTTATTTTATTTCATTTCGTTTTATTTTATCGTGTGCCACAAATATCATTGAAAATAGTTCCTAAAACAAATTTTAGGTGTTTGATTTCCTGTTTTTTATACATATTACTTAATAACTTTTCATTTAAATAATTTTAATAGATATTAGTAGTAGCTACATTAAATAATTTATACAATTTTGAGACAATTTTTATTTACTTTGAGTTTTAGAATGAAAAATATCTAAAATTCTAACTCAATGTATACGAATTATAGAAAAAATGAGATATTAATTATATAAAAACAAAATATAAGTGTTGTTCAGTAAAATATAGTATATACAAAAATATATATACATACATAAACATAAAAAATTAACAAATAAAAAACTACAGGAATATTTAAAAACAAAAAAATTAAACTAAAATAAGAACTAAAGAAAACATATTCAATATCTTAGTAACATTAAAATGAATTATTAATGAAAAATGCTTATTTTGTAAAAAGAAGACTAATTTGTTTCGAAGGAATTAAGTATTTTGATCTGGATTTGGTGAAACTAAATGTCATTTTAAACCAATGCGATCACATAACTCTTAAAATTTCTGTCCCATTTTTAAATAAAGGTTGAAAATAAACTTCGATAATTACTCTCTGAACATTTAGATAAGAAATATGAGTTCTTTTTCATCTAGGACCTCTTATTAACGATCTGAGTGATTTAAATGTTTCATATAAAAATCACAGATACTTGTCCTTTTTCGACTAGAACCTTTTAATAATGAGTGATTTTAGATTTTTCATATAAAATTCGATATTTGGTGGGAAATATAAGTGAGCACATATTATTACCGTTTTTCGTCTAGGACCTCTTAATAACGTGATTTAGAATTTTTCATTTATAAACTGGTATTTTATGGGAAATATGTCTGATCACAGATAATTTGGTGGGAAATATGAGTGATCACAGAATATTGTCCTTTTTCGTCGAGGACCTCTTAATAATGATCTATGAGTGATTTTAGATTTTTCATATAGATATCGATATTTGGTGGGAAATATGAGTGATCACGGAATATTGTCCTTTTTCCTCTTAATAACGATCTATGAGTGATTTTAGATTTTTCATATCAATATTTGGTATTTGATGGGAAATATGAGTGATCACAGATACTTGTCCTTAATGACGATCTATGTTATTTAGATCGTTTATTAACGATCTTTTAGTGAATTTGATGCCATACAGTTTTCATTTCGAATGCTAAAACTATACTAAGGGTAAAATTCCACAAAAAGTTTTATTTTGTTTTTCATTGTGTTTGTTGTCTAAAAGTGTAAACAAATCAGAATGTAGTTTTCCATTTTTTTTGAAATGAATACATAATCTTATGCTTTATGAAATATATAAAACAAAAAACAAATCGGTAAAATTCAATAATGGGCATACCTCTATGAAAAGACTTAAGACGTCCGACTTGGTTAAATCTGAACTGAAATTTTTCAAATCAGAATGAAACAAATTTAAACCAGTTTTATTGCCATTATTTTTGTAAATATGAATATTTTTAGAAGTTGTATTGTTAAGCCTCCTAATAATTCCTTTAAGAACATAATATTTCAAATTGTATTAGTATTCGGCCAAAAATCATTATTCGCCATAATCCGAAACGAAGTGGGCAACACCCACCCATTTGGAGATTTTTCTGCAGCGCCCTCTTTAAAATTATTTGATAATTTTTACTCGTGGATATTAATTTGAAAACAACACTATGCGACAAATAGTAGGGTCAGTGATCGGCAGGGGTTCTGCCCAACGGGAAATGTTAGATACGTAAAAAAAGCTACACATGTCCCGGCGTTTCGCTGGGTCAGGTCTAGGAATCGAGATATATCGGAATCGAGATTACAGCAGAACAGCTACAAATCACTAACACGTTACAAACGGTTAGTTATTCTCTAATTCAAATCGGAAACTTTTGGGAGGTAACAAAATCAAACGATATATAACGAACCTAAAATTAATTCCATCGAAATTATAAAAACGGAATTGAAACCATTCCGAACGAAATGGGTGACATGCCTGATAAATACATTTTTAAAGGAGTTAACATATGTTTGACTAGAATAATAAACGACATATTTTATTCAAATTGAATTGCTTTAGATTAAAAATCCAGATCAAAACTGAGTGCAATCGCAAAACAGCTAAATAATTATTTTCAGTTCTAAACAGAAAATTTTGCACATTTAAATATAAAAATAAAAACAAATATTACAGGGCCATTTAAATGTTGAAACTGCTTTTGGCATTTTTTTTTAAATTTTCCCTTGATTTTTTATACAAAAACCCATGAAAACATTAAAAACAAGAATTGTTATAAATGTATTTATTTTTGTAGTTAAAGAAGACAAACCAAGAAAAATCAACATTTTCTATAGATTTTTTTTTGTATTTAAAAGAAGTGGTATATAAAATACAAAAAACACGTAGTGAGATTAGTAATTAAGCATTTACAAATAAAATAAACACCTACAAAAACCATACGTAAATGTAGTTTTTGCTGTATAAATGTGAAAAAACAGGTAAAACAAAAATTTAAATAATAATCACTTGGTATAAGAAGGATTAAAACTAAAACACAATTTAATTATACAATATATATATCTATATATACAACAACAATAAATATGTTTATATGTAAACTACACTCGTATATTGTATGTATGATTGAGAAATAAATATTAAAAATTAAAAAAAAAAAACAAAACAAAACAAAACGAAATTATTAATAACAATAATGATATATGCCCAATTCACAACTGGTGTTGTAGCGTTGTATCGTTGTATGTCGTAAATATTTTTCAAACAAATTTTTCGAAACAAAAACAAAACATTAATAAAAAAAATTACGACATACAACGATACAACGCTACAACACCAGTTGTGAATTGGGCAATAATAACTAATATTATACATTATATTACGAGTATATATTTATTATTGTAATAATATACATATGTATGTATGTAATTGTATAAGTATATAATATATTTATTTATTTAATGTATGGTATGTATAATGATTATTATATTTTGTTAGTGATGATTAAAACAAAAAGTAAACAATTATAAATAAAGAAACTGTACCTTTTTAGGAAGGTATAAAAACTCAAAAATATCAAACGAATATTATAAATAACGAAAACAGAAATTAATAAGAAAATAAATGAAATTGTTGAATAAAATTCTATACTGATGATGGCAATTATAAAAAAAAATACTTGCATTACTGGAGTTTTCATTTGAGAGGTTTTACTAAAACAGTTTTAAAGTAAAACGATGGGCCTTTTCGGAAATGCATCACTGCGCTGCATTTGATGCGCAACTGTGATTAGTTTGCGATGCTCATGCAAATCAGCCATTTTTGTGATGCTTGTTTAATGTGTTTTTGCGCATCATATGTTTCACTGTTGCTTTTTAGAACTCAAGACATTTTTTTTTTTAAGAAAAGTTTTATTTTTTTCTGAAAAAGAAAACGTAGTTATATTTCTTTTTGTTTTTAAAATTTCCACGAACAACAGAGGAAAATTTAGGTCATTATATGTATGGTCTGAGGAAATATGTATATACATTAGTGTGGCCTTAATTTTTTGCTTTTGCGATTTTCAATGATCCTTCCAAGGTCTAATATTTTTTTTTTCATCTAAAAATTATATGCTGAAAATTTAATCGAAATCGGATAACGTTTTGTTAATGCTTCGTTTTTAGAGTCAAAGTAGCAATATTTTCAAAAAAAAAACATAAATTTAAAAAATCCAATTAAAAATAGTTTTTCTATTTCATTTACCAATAAATGTTTAAATATGAAATATGTATAAACACTTTCTGACATCGATTACCCATTACAACTTGATACCAAAAAATCATAAAATTACATGCATATCTGAAATCCAAAATTTTACATTATAATTTATTATAAATAAACTAGTAATTTATTATAAAAATAAAAACTGAGTACAGACAACGTGGTGATTTCGAATTCAATTACAGACAATAAATTGAAAGGATATACATAGATATAAATTCAAAAAAGCTGCATCCTAAACTTAGAAAAATTAAACAAAAACAAGTAACAGAGCTATATTCGGCTGTGCCGAATCTTATATACCCTTCACCAAAGATACGTACTTACACTACGAATGCTCAGTCAAAACTAACCAAATAAAGAAAACAAGTCTTGCACAATTGTATGTTAAAAAAATAACACCAACAAAAATAAAAAATAAACGAAACACACTCAACCATATACAAATTATGCATGCGTGTGTTTGATTTGTTATTCTCATTTCATCCATTCCACATTGTAGAATGTTGTTGTTGTGTGTTTGTGACCGATTTGTGGACCGATTTTCTCGATTTTAAAATTTAAATAGCAACCGAGCCGGAAGAATTCTGGAGATTTTGATGTATCAATCATGATTGTAAGTTATTTAGGGGATTTGGAAAGTTGATTTCAACACACAGACGGACAGACGTACATGGCTATATCGACTCCGCTATCTATAACGATCCAGAATATACATACTTTATGGGGTCGTAAATGAAAAATGTAGAAATTACAAACGGAATGACAACCTTATATATACCCTTGCCACTCATGGTGAAGGGTATAATAAATAGATTCAATTAATCATACTGTTACTTTAAAAATATTTTAGTTGGTTTCTTCTTTCGACAACTTTTTTGGAGAAAACTCCTTTAGAAATTCCATCCATTCGGTGAAGTCGACATCGGGATATGTTTCTTTTTGTTTAAGCAAAACATTTTGCAGACTTACAATAAATTTCAAATCGGTGCGATATTTTAAAATAATAGCCTCATCAATACAGATATCGGCCAAAGGTAAATCTACTTTGGGTTTTGACATTCTTACGGTGACCTTCAGTTTAGAACGTAACACATCAATATCTTTTGCCATTTTGCTTAGAACCAACACACCACTGCCATGAGTTGGCCAACGATGAACCGAATCATTGGTGGTAGTTAAAGGCGAAATTTTCTTGATATCAGTGATGACATGCAAAAACGTTTTCGAACCATGAAATTCGCAATACATGCGCAAGGCATCCAGCAGTAAATGTAAGTACTGTTCGCGCGAGATATCATCAGCGCCTGCTGTAAGTTCAGCAGCTGGTTTATATTTCAGCCAACGTTTTTTGGCTATATCCAAAGCTATCTTTTGAGGAGTTAGCGGTTCGGTATTTGTGAATTGAAACATGATTAAAACGTTATCAATAAATTCATAGCGAACATAGGGTATACGTAAAAGTTCGATGGTTTCCATATACTTGGAAATTTCTTCACGATTGTGGGCTGTAATGGAAATAAAAGTTAAGTTTTTGACGAATAAATATACATATTATGCATTTTTGTATTCTAATATATGTACCTTTGAAAATTTTAAAGAATTCTTGTATTAATGTTTTAGTTTGCTCTCCTAAGAAGGGATATTTGACACCAATGGCAGTATTTTCCATATCCGCAGTGTTGCTGGCCACCATTAACAAGGATATAAAACGCTTTATATAATAGAAAATATATTATGTAAAAACTGCAATAATTTATGTATAAACTGCAATAATTTACCTCTAAAACTCTTAAACGTTTCTTACACAAGCCCTTAGCAGCAGCCTCACTGTAAATGCTAAAGATTCTTCTTGCCACTCGGGTCATTCTGGTGTATTGCGTCAAATCACAAAGCACTACTATTAATGGCCGATTTTCTGCACAAAATATCCATTCTTTGGTTTTCTTATTGTGATGCAACATCCACATGGCCAAATCATTTTCCAATATCTGCAGTAACAATCTTAGAGCCATGAAAATTCTCTCCAGCTTCTGATCCATGGGTAAGGCATCAAATGTTTGCTTTTGTCTTTCTCTTTCCTCGTATTCATTTTGATTCCAATAATCACTACACATACTCAACTCTGTGTTGGGCAGCGGTGATGTAGCATCTAAATTTACATTTTGGGGCAATTGTAACGTTTCACTTTTTGAAGTTGTTATATCTTCATGTCTTGAGTTCTTTAATGTCTCCTCCAATAAATCTAATAGTATATCAAAGATTTTCGCTGATTTTGAAAGAGCTTCGTCTTTATTAGATTTGAGTTTTGTTGAATCTAAGCCGTATTCTAAAAAGCCCACATAATAGGGACGCATTTTATGCCAACAAGGTGGAAATGTTCGTACCACCATGGAAAATAATGCTATAGACTTGTGATATGATTGCTGATGGATGGAAATATTGTCTTTGTGCTGTTCGGTGGCGTAGTTTATACTCTAAGGAGGGCAATTTATTTACATAAATTTTACTTTAAACATCTTTAAATACCTACCAGAACTAATTCTATAATTTTTGTAAAAATTCCTTTGCCGGGAAACTCACCACGATGGCACATGTCTGTGGTGGTATTAATAAATAGCACATAGCGATAATGTTGCAGGGCACTACGTAAACTGTGTGTTTGTGAAGCTGCAGGAGCATCTGGTAGCTCCGAACGGTAATGATGACGATGGCAAAAAGCCAAATCATCAAGACATCTTGGAGGGAAATCTAAATGCAAGCGTTCACCCACATTCAAGTACAAGTTGGAAATGACTGTTAGCAATTGTTTCGGTAAATTACTGCCCACCATGGATGCGGCCTCTGCAGACTCTTTAGTGATATTTTGCGATTTCAAAGAAATACTTTTATTTTTTGTGGCAGTATTTTTTGAGTTTTTATCTGTATCTACATCTGTTTCAGTTTTCTTTTCTGATACCTTAACCAGTTGCTCCTCATCCGGCTTTTTCACAGTTGATTCAATATTTTCTTCATCACCCTGTTCATTTTCATTAAATTTTTGTTTTTTTCTTGGAAAAGATTCTTCATTTTCTTCAACAATTCCAACATCCATAGGTTCATTTACTGCAGGTTGCTCTATTTCCTTATCTGCATTTGGTGCACTTTCTTCATTTTCCAAGCTTTCTGGTTTATTTTCATTAGGTTGGAGATTGCCTTCTTCATGCAACATTTTAGTTTTGTGTTATCTACTGTTGCTACTTTTGTTGGTATTTTTTCACAACTTTCTTTAAAGCACGACCAGCGCGCGTTATTTTATTTGGCGCTGTTCGACGTATTTCCAAAATATGTAAAAAAAATCAAAACAAATTTTAAGGAGACGTAGATATCTTTAGTTATATGAAACTATTACCTCGTAGGTGTAAACACGTAATATTGTTATCAAATATAATTTGCACTATCGCCTTGTCGTAGACGAGTTTTAGATGAAGAATAATGGCTGGCAAATTTAATCACTTTTCCATTGTTTTAATTTGCTAATTAAAAGAAACAAAAACTTCATATTTAAATTAACAAGCAAATGTAAACAAACTTTGACAGATAGATGTCAGAAAACATATAAAGCAGAAAATAGTCAGCGGAATATGCCAGGACTGTTTAAATTAGTATGATTTTATTTACAGTTGATGTTATATGTATTTTGGTTGGCCCCGAGACAGCCAAGGCGTATTTATTTTAAGGTGGTGTCGATAGTACAGCTTTTATTTTTTCATCACTTATTTGGAGGCTCGAACTGCCAAATTCACTAGTGTTTGTTGTTGCGTGTAAAAACAAAAGGCACACAGCCAACATAAATAAATTGCGTGTGGTTTTTGTAAATGTTGTACTTGTTGTAGAATCGCTCGCACCTTAAATGAATTAGTCTTGAGCCTTGATCCCATGTTGTCAATTGTGGTATTTAAATTTTAGTACCTAAAGACAACTTTGTATAAAACTAAGTTTATACAGTACTTCATTGGCGACTGTTAGCAAACTGAAAATTTTGCATTTTTTGAATTAAATAATTAAAAATTATAAAATTAAACAAGTAAGAGTGCTATATTCGGCTATGCCGAATCTTATATACCCTTCACCTTTGTTGTGGATGCATTATTATTTTTTATAATTAGTATATATGTATGTATGTACATTGCCCACTTTCAGCGTACAGCATCCTAAATTTATCAAGAACACAAAAAACAACAACAACGCCAAACGAAACAAAACACCAAAAGAAAAAACAAAATACGCAAGGCAATGAAACCAACACACATCCAAACATACGTTTAATTGTATAAAAAACAACAACAACGCCAAAAGAAACAAAATACGCAAAGCATGCACATTCAAACATACGATTTGTTGATTTTTTGTCAAAAAAACCAACACACAACCAAACAAACGTTTAGTTGTATAAAAAACAACAACAACGCCAAAAGAAACAAAACACAAAAAAAAACAAAATACGCAAAGCATGCACATCCAAAAACATACGTTTTGTTGCTTTTTTGTCAAAAAAACCAACACACAACCAAACAAACGTTTAGTTGTATAAAAAACAACAACAACGCCAAAAGAAACAAAAAACAAAAAAAAACCAAATACACAAAGCTTGCACACCCAAGCATACGTTTTGTTGTTTTTTTGTCAAAGCATGCAATACATTGTGTTTTTTGATGAAATTTTCAGAGGTTGTCTCGGATTTTTGCTCATATCTCCGTTATTTATGGACGGATTTTGCTGATTTTAAATAGCAAAATTCTCGAAAGAATGTCTGACAGAATTGTTGAAGATTTGGATCCCGGAGATATCTGGGGCCTTCAGAAAATTGATTTCAACAGACAGACAGACGGACAGACAGACAGACAGACAGACAGACAGACAGACAGACAGACGGACATGGCTTAATCGACTCCGCTATCTATAAGGATCCAGAATATATATACTTTATAGGGTCGGAAATGAAAAATGTAGAAATTACAAACGGAATGACAAACTTATATATACCCTTCTCACGAAGCTGAAGGGTATAATAATCTAATGTTAAGATTCAGTAAATTATATAACAAACAATAATGAAATACTGTTTTAAATTCTGACTAATAGTAATAATACAAAGATATGAAGACTGCAAATAACTAAAGGTATATTTTCTTATTATTTGTTCTTTGAAATAAAATAGTTTAAAAAATATCAATTTGTCACAGCTTCATACAAATTTACGCTGTTTTAAATCTAAAAAAAATTACAATCGCTGCCATTTCGAAAACATTTAAAGTTTTTTAATTTTTATTCAAGAATTCAAAACTAAAATAAGAGATAAATGTTAGACATTTAGCAACAACAAGATTAAAGTTTAAAAAATCAGTTAAACATGTAAAAAATGTAATTTATTAGTTAATGATTTTTATCTAGATGTACTAAAAGAGAACTAGTTGAATTTAAATTTTCTGTTTGTTTTTAAACCATGTTTTATGGTTATTTACATATCGTTTATGTTTGTTATGTGATCTAGAAACATTTTAAAACTATGAGAAAGAAAATTTACTCAAAAATACATTAACCTTTAAAAATTATATTTGCGAATTTATTCAGTATAAATTTATACTAGGGTATTTGATTTTTCGGAATAAAAATTCGCATTTCCGGCAATAGTTTTTTTAAATACCAAAGTATATAAACTAAAAGTAACGAAATTTTTTTAAATCAGTGTATTTTTAAAATCAGCACATAATATTTTAATATTAATTTTTTACGTATAAAAATTTTAATCCAAAGTTTTTTAAAGTTCATGATTTCCGTTCGAGATGAGTCGCTTCAAAGCAATAAGTTTTGCATTCAAAATTAAATCATAAATAGAATAGTCTACTTTTTAAAAATCGAAAAAGAGTCAAGCCGACTTTTTGTTTTAACTATAGAATCCTAATTAATAGCTTCAATGTTACAGAGCCAACAAGCGGAAAACTTTGTAATATATCAAACAAACAAAGTTCTCGATTTCAACTAATTCAAAATCGAATTTATTACACGAGTTACATTTCATTTCAATTATGTATTCCTTCTTGGAATATATTAGGTATTTCATCAACAGATATAAGTTCCGTTCGTTTACTTTTAAAAACTTGTATCGAGAGAGCAAGAGAGTGTTAAAAGTGACAGTTCGTAGATAGAGAACATGATATTTTTTACTGGACATTTTATGTCAGTAAAAAATATGAACATGAAAATATGTATGTTTAAAACAAATTGTTGCAAATGTAAACAAAACAAAAAAGTTGAAAATTAACACAATTTATTTGCATAGAAAAGAAGTAAAATAATACAAAACAAACGTTTTCAATTGATTTATAATAAAATACAACTTATTTTTACAAATTGTTGTTCGCGTACTTTTTGGATATTTTTTTAGATTGAGAGTAAATGTATTTTTACGCTCTAAATTAAAGTTACTGTATAATTTTTACTGGAAAGTACGCGAACATACTTATAATAATATAATTTATACGGACCCCTAGATGGCCGCGTACCTCCATTTGAGAACCGTTGCTTTAGAGTAAACAGATTTTAAAATTCAAGCCACATTCGTAATTCAACTCTTGGTAGAGGACCCAGCAAAAAATGGTGCTTCCTCGGAAGCATGTTTGTAAGGCAGAAAGCACTTGTATACTGCTACCACTTCGCATGAAAGATTACATGATTTTTATCCAAAATAAGCATATTTAACAGCTTTAAAATTAATCTGATTTCATCGAATTAAATATGTGCAAACAATTGTGCACATAGATTTTAGAGCTGCTGAGAAGCAATAAAATCTTATAGACCCAGGGATTGCCTAACAAGAAGCGCTGATTTTTTCTAAGTTCTTCACCACCTATACGAATAGCTTAATGTATGCCTTCCAAAATCATTTTTGTAAGGTAATAATTTTAGGATGCAAATAATGTAGCAGTACAAGATGCAGTACTCATATTTATTGCTTCCAAATCCAGAATATTTTTTGCTGGGGAAGAAATCGCGCGTCATTGCCATTATCGAGGGATTGCATTTCACTGTAACGCGTTACGGTTCTTCGAAGTTTTCACATTCACCATGTGCATTCGATTTGGCTATAATTTATAACTTATAATTTGTCGTGATGGAGTATCAAACAAAACTCAATTTGGAACACAAAACTCATATTGGATTTTGGTGGAGACCATAAAACTCAGGAGTTGAGTTCGAGAATTCCGACTTCCTATACGAAGGTAAAGGTCGATGTGGTAATTCCTGGAGGAGACTCTTTAAGGGCGTAAGCCAGATTGGGTATTTTTAGGCCAAGTTTAACTTAAAGAAATCAAATCAAAATTTAAGCCGAATTCAAAACTGAATTGTTTTTACTAAAAATGTCTGCTGAATTAACTGCACAATTTTGTTAGTTGTACATACAGTGAGCCTCAAAAGTGAGTACACCAAAAAATATTTTATTTTTTTTTAAGATAATGAAAATCCTAAAATTTATCCATCGATTAAAATTTTAAAGTTTCGGTTTGTAATAATATATTCGGTTGTGAAAAAAAAGATTTAAGTCGGACTATAATGATTTTCATGATCTTAAAAAAATCAAAAAATACGCTGTTGTTTACTCACTTTTGAGGCTACGTGTATATTAACCTATCCATCTTCGATTCTCCACCCCATTTAACATTATTAAAATTTGAGCTGATAAAAATATAATTATTACTTGGCCATTTCATGCACAAAGTGTTTTTATTTAAATATTTGCCTATGCCTTGGGAAATAGGACTTATGTATGTATGTATTTTTAAACTATTAACTACATAGTATTTATTTAAATCTTTTTGGAGCAACTTAGATTTTGAATATAATACAATTTATTGCAAAATAATGTTTGTTTAGTCCAACAACGAAATAGGTACGAAAAACTGAATTGTGAAAAAACAGAACATAACACACACACAAAAATGTATTTGCACACTACCAAGCAGTTCTGGGTGATTGTCCCGAATTCGGAAATTTTATCTATTATTTAGGGTCACCACTATTTACATAATTAGCTACGTGACTGTTATTTGTGCGTGTCATAAGCATATGGTCAATTGACCCTACATAGATTACAAAGAGACTGTTTGATAACGGGTCCAAAGTAGTCAATGCATGGGATTCACAAACCGGTTACATATAGTCAGTTACCTTACTAGCTACTAGGGTATTCAATTAATCGGGTTTCTGGTTTAATCGGTTAATCGAGCAAATAATTAATCGAGGTCTAGATTTATTCGGTTAATAATCGGTTAATTTAAAATTATTCGATTAACCGAATAATTTCTATTTTCATTTTAAATTGAAAATACAACAATTAATTTTGTGTACAAAAACATTAAAAACAGCAAATAAGGTATTTGAGATAATTTTTGTAAACATATCGCCTATTTGCTGCAACAACGTTATAACTCAAAATCCGTGTTTTATGAACTGAGTACTACAAAATACGCGCTGTTCTTAATTTAATTTTTTGTATGAGTGTTTTTTTTTTAGTTGTAAACATCAAAATTAAAATTCATGTTTTCTCGTATATTTGATAAGTAAAAATTTGGGTTAAATACAGATTAGAAAGATATTAACATCTACTATTTATATTTCTGAAATCGCATGATTTGTTGGAAATTTATTTAAGAAATAGTAAAATGTCATAAAATATTCAAAAAGGTTTTTCTCGAAACGAATTTTTTTTAAATTATGACGTTGTTGCAGCAAATGAGCGATGTGTGAGTTTTTTAGGGTCTTAGTGAGATCTTCTGAAATAATCTTTTATAAAAAGAATATAATTTAAACGATTTTTTTCCTTAGATTTAATAAAACTTTTCATGGAAAAAACTCTCGCTGATTGTATATGTATGTTGAAGAAATCAAAAGCATGATAAATAATATTCCTTTTTGGATTGTTTTAGATTTTGATTAATTTAATACTATTAAATTAAATTAATAGTTTCGTTTAGTTATGATAAAAGACTAATTTAAAAAAAAGTTTCGTCTATACATGTAAATACAAAGTTTCAAATACATGTACATTAAATATGTCAGTTATTATACATACTCACTAATCATGTATATTGGATGTTCAAAAAAAATCTAATTTTAATTTGAATTGAAATGGCAAAATAAATACAAAAAAATGTTTAAAGTGCAAAAAAAAAGGAATTTCGGTTAATCGGTTAATCGACGCAAATTAATCGGTTTATTTGTTATTTGAAAATCGGCAATTTCAAATTATTCGAACAGTTAACCGTACAAAATTAATCGGTTAACCGATTAACGATTAATCGATTGAATACCCTACTAGCTACCTATATGGTTACTTGATTAGCTACTTAACTGGTTATTTGAACATGAACATGTCCTAAGGGAAGCTAATTTACCTCAAATATTCAGTGAAAAAGATAGCTCCTAGACAGTCCGATAACCTATTGCTTGTAAATTAACCTGCCTCTGACTACACTCCAACAGATTCTGGTGGAGATACAAAAAATGCAATACAAAATAAATGTTTAAAGGGACTCACCCAAGATTACTTAGAAATACCAAAGTGACAACTGACTTCAGGCTAAATTATCTGCATTACAAAGAGCACGTTTCAAATGACTAAACAATTTATAAATTCGAGTCAGGAAATTGCTATGCAAAAGTGATACATTGCTACTTGTGAAACTGCTGGGTAGTATTCAGATACTAGTACTCTAGAGCAGACAGATGAAAAACAAACCAAGATCAAAAACTTTAATTTAAAGCACCAGATTAAAAGGAAAATTTAATATTGTTACACATGTCTCCACAAAAAAACAACAATGCAAATTGACAATATACAAAGTATTTTAAGGAGTCATTTCATTGATTAAATGCTAAATTATCTTGAAATTACACAATACAATTGCCACATTATTATAATTTTCAAAACTCCAGTTTAAAATTGTCTATAATTTGGATTAATTCTATTGGAAAGTTACTTTAGCATGCTTTTTCACTAGAATAAGAAAAATAATTTTTACTGCTTTACGATCAACTTACAAGGTGAAGAAAATGAAAATTTGTTGAAAAAAATGAGTTTTTTGAAACTTAAACGACCGGAACACAGCCATTTTGCGAACCGATTTTCAAAACAACATAGTTATGGTTGTAACTAAAACTGAAAAAGAAAATAGTTTTGTTTGGCAATTCCATGTCATAATACGTGACATTTGTACGCCTATAGATTGGAATAGAATTAGCTAAAATAAGAGTATCTGAAAAAAATGTGTTCTTTATGTTCCATTAAAAAAAAAACAATTAAGAGTGCTATATTCGGCTATGCCGAATCTTATATAACCTTCACCAAATTATACTTCAAAATTCAAATTTTAAATATTTTTACCCCCAGTAACACGAAGTCTGGTTATGTGTTAACTAATAGTTATACTGACAGTTTTCATACAAAAATAATTTTAACCGACAGTATAACTGTTAGTTAACGCATAACCAGGCTACGTGTTAATGGGGGTTAGGTAAACTAATTTTTTTTTCCAAATTTGTTTTTTTAATTTTTTGGAAATTTAGTTTTTTCGAATTGTTATTTTAAATTTTTTATTTTTTTTTAAAATTAAAAAAAAAAATTTTTTGGTTTTTAAAATTTGAAATTGAAATATCTATCATTAGATGTCCATATTGTCTATATTAATCCAGATATACATAGGTCAAAAATCGAGGTTGTCCTGGTTTTTTCCTCATATCTCAGCTATTTGTGAACCGATTTTGCTGATTTTAAATAGAAAGCTTCTCGAAAGCATGTCTGACAGAATTATTGAAGATTCGGATCCCGAAGATATCTGGGGTCTTCACAAAATAGATTTCAACAGACAGACGGACATGGCTTAATCGACTCCGCTATCTATAAGGATCTAGAATATATATACTGTATAGGGTCGGAAAATTATATTGTGGAAATTACAAACGGAATGACAAACTTATACATATACATATATATACCCTTCTCACGAAGGTGAAGGTAATACAATATATATATATATATATATATATATATATATATATATATATATATATATATATATATATATATATATATATATATATATAAAACAAGGTGAAAATAGTAAAAAACAATCAGTCAAATTCCTTTCATACTACATGCTAATTGTGCGCTTTGTTTTAGTATCAATACTTACTTTAAATGTGAAAACTAAATACTTAAGTTTAAATACCTTTAAATCTCATTTAGTTGGTAACTAAATTAAAAACCAGGAAGGTACCCTAAAACATAGTCTAAAATTAAATGGGGTTAAACATTTTATTATTACAAAATATGTAAAATTATGCGCTTAAAAATAAAACACAATATAACATGTTGTAACATGTTGTTTAAAAATTAAAGTATGTATGTACTTATGTTTTTTTTAATTTATAGTAGTGGTATACTTTCCCTTACCTAAGTTGATTTGTTTGTTATGCATTCTATATTTAGTTAAAAATCAATGGTTCCCAGGCTTTTTAACTAAAGTTTTGTTAAATTTTTTTTGTTTTTTGTTTTTTTTTGTGAAAATCTAACTGTATTTTTTCCACATAATTTCAAAGTGTTGCATGTGTCACCAATTAGTGACAGGATGGAGGTGACTGAGATAGTTGACTTACCAAATATTATTTTCGCATGCAAACATGTTTTAATACATGCGTTAATTTTGAATTTATTTTATTTAAATGATAATAATTATTGTTTTTTTATTCGAATTAATAATAACTCATTGGTTTTTGATTGCTATTGGCTTCAGTTCAGTTCAGTTTTGTTTCTAATTCGTATGAAAATGTTTTGAAATAATTGAAAGTCTGTTATAGGAAAAAAGGCCTGACTGCGTGTGTATTTAATTGTAATGTGTGGCTGGCTGATCAACAACTATTCAGTTCGAATGTCCATTTTAATTAAATTATTAATTAATAAATAATTGTATGCCACTTTAAGTCACATTTAAATTGAAAAAAAACGGATATTTATGTTTGAATTGAAACCAATAACCCATAATTGGTAAAATATATAACTAATTTCTTAAAAATTTTTGAAATTGTAACAAGCATAGACACACAAAATGTTTTCCTTTAATTTGATCGTATTCATTTAAAATCGTTAATACATATTCCTACCTCTAACGACTTCATTTAAACCATCTGTTGTGTGAAGCAGAAAAAAAATCAAAGTTTGTAAACTTTAGTGTTTTTATTTTTGGCTATTTTAGGCATTCATTAGGAAAAAACTTACAAATAAAAAAATATAATACAGACGAAAATGTACAATTTCTTGTGCAACTGTAGTGTCTCATGACCAAAATCAGAACATGCTGCATGCAGCAAATAAATGTGGTCATGTTGGCTGGCTGACTTTTAGCCAAAGTTAAATATTGTTGGTATCTTTAATTGTTAAAGAATTTTGGATACTTGAGTTTGGTTAATTTTTTATTTTATTTAATTTTTGTTATTTTCTATTAGACATTCCAAAGCAACAAACATAAATAAATTAGATAATGTCTTAATTAAAGTTGTTAACAACGAAATAGACATGAATTGGGCGAAGAAAAAAAATAGTCATACCCTCTTTTGGGTTTGGCCAGTGTTTCTTAGCCGACCGTATTGGTGGTCTAATGTTTAAATTTATTTTTGACAAATTATTCGTACTAAATAACAACTTAATTTATTCTTGATACAAGTTACTTAATAGACAGTAATTTTTTGGGTTTTAAAATTGAAGAAGTAAAAAATAAAAGTCAATGAAATTTAAAGAATAGTGTAACTGTTTGCATTTTAACTGAACTTAAAAGAGCTTGATGATTTTATTGGGTGTATATTTTGAATTTTTTTCTTTTCTTTTATTTTGAAACATTTGTACAATACAGTAATTTTGACTTATCTGCACAACCAACTTTGCACGATATTTTGTGCAGGTAAGTTAAAAGTGCAGTTAACATCAGTTAACTTACCTGTTCATTGATGCTGGTAAGTGCATTTAAGTTTACTGCCCAAAAAAGCAGCTAACGGCAAATAATTTACATGAAGTTTTATGATGTTTCCCTTTAAAAATGACGACAAATTTGATATTTTAGCTACTTTTAAAATTACTAAGAAGTGTACAACACAATTTTTTATTCAAAATCGTATTTTTCTTATTATGTTTTGATTTAATTTTATATTAAGCAGCTAAATGAAATTTTTTCATGAAAACCAGTTATAGCTTCCAAAAGTATTATGGCACTTATCTTAAATGTGCAGGTATGAACAATGCACTTAAATTAACGAATTTGTATGGAGTTTGATAAATAAATATACAAAACACAAGTTTTGTGCACTTATATTCAAAATGCTCTTAAGTGAAAGGCAGGTAAGTCAAAACTACTGTATAAATTTATTCAAAGTATTGGTCATTGTTAGCTATGACCTTTTTTCATCTTACTGGCAAATTAAGAATACCGAGCCAAAAGAACTGCTCATCTTTTGAGGTCAAGCCAATTTCGGCTACTCTGTTCGGGGCAAGGTCTGGACTATACGGGTTATCGTAATGGATAAATTTTTCATCGCAAGTAATGATTCGGCGCAAAAATGATTTTCTTTTATAGAGTTCAAGCATTATTTCGGACATGCAAAGTCGTGTCTCAAGATCACTCGGCTTCAATTCGTATGGTACCCAATTCCCTTGCTTTTGGATGAATCCTGCTGCTCGCAAATGTTTTGAGTAGCATCCAATGATTTTGCAATCTTTTCTAGTTTATTATGTAATTTCTATTTTATAAATCAAATTTTTAATGCGTATAATTTATAACTAACAACTTGTTAATTTCGAAATGATCTTCACAAATTCAATCTATAAAAACGTTAATTGTTTTATATCAGGGACCCGAAATAATTGTTATTTTTTTTTTAATAAGCAATTGGTTATAGAAAAAATAACTGCAAAAAAATAGGTCCCGTAATAACAATTATAAATAACTTAACAAAAATTTAGTCTATGATAACCATTATGAAAAATTTTAATTTTTTTAGGTCTTTGATAACCATTATGAAAATTTTTTATTTATTTCGGTCTCTGATAACCATTATGAAAGATTTTTATTTTTTTTGGTCTTCAATAACCATTATGAATGATTTTTATTTTTTTGGTCTTTTATAACCATTATAAAAATTTTTTATTTTTTTGGTCTTCGATAGACTACAGCCATTACAAATATTTATACCCTACACCACCATAGTGATATAGCGTATAGTGCCCCAAGAACGAAGTCTATTGAATTTGGTTAGAATCGGTCTATTATTTCTCCTAGCCCCCATACGATTGTCCTATCTGAAAATAGATAATCCCTCATAAATATCTTAGTTATATAGATATCCAAACCAAATTCAGCACAAATAAGTTTTATATAAGTCGAACTCTCACTACTAAATTTTGTGACGATTGGTCCATAATTAGTCATAGCTCCCATACAAGGCCCACTTCCGAATACCATTTTAACGAGTATAGATTTCTTAAAAAAGTTGGTATTCAAATAAAATTTAGCACAAATAAGTTTTATATATACAGAAGACATGTCACTTAATTTTATGCCGATTGGTCCATAATTAGTCATAGCTCCCACATATTGCACATTTTAAAAGAAAACTGTTTATAATCATAAATATTCTTGATTCTGATGTAATTCTGAACCGATTTATCTTTCTCTGTCTATTTTAAAATACAAGAAAACCAGGTCCATGCGACCAAAAAACTTTGTTGGTACTCGTAATGTTTACGGAAGACCAAAAAAAATAAAAATCTTTAATAATAGTTATCAAAGAAATAAAAAAATAAAAATCTTTTTTAATGGTTATTAAAGACCTAAAAAAATAAAAATCTTTCATAATGGTTATTGAAGACCAAATAAAATAAAAATCGTTTATAATGTTTATCAAAGACCAAAATAATATTGGTTATTTTTAACTGTTATTCAGAGATCATTTTTCAAAAATTCTTGATAAACAATTATTTCAGGATTTTTTCCAATATTGGTTATAACAGTTATGTCCCTGTTTTATATATGTACACCATTTTTTTATTAACATCTCAACGCTCTTTTGAATAAGATTTTTTCTATTTGTTTACAACATCTATAAAATTCTTAATTTATTGTCAAATTGTTCTCATAAATTCTCCAAAACTATGCACATGTCAATTTTTATAATGTTGTTTGCAATATTTTCAACACTTTATGCTCGAACACTTTAACTTGTCCAAATACTGATTTTTAATTAGAATTTTTTCTATTCAGCTTCACATTGGAACAGTTATAAATTTTCCACAGAAAAAAAAGAACTTTATGTTGAACACACTTGAACACTTGGTAGCCAAAATGCCAATTGATGAAAAAAATTTCAACAGCCCGACAGGCAAGACAAAGATTAAAACAATATTTGGCAAAATAAATTGTCGATATACATTTTTATTTATATTTTAGTTTTGGTTTAAAGTAATTAATGGCATGCAACATGTACCGAATTTTTGTTTACGGTTACCAGATACAACATGTCAATACATTCGGATAGCGGGTGGTAGTTTTCGTATAATTAATAAAGTTAGAGCTAAAAATTAAAGAAACATGTTTTAGTTTTAAAATGGAGTAAATGGTTAAAATCATGACACAGCATGTTGCAACTTCAAGGCGATTTTAGTACGTATTTTATTTCCCCAAAGGAAAAAGTGAATTGATTTAATTTAAAAAAAAATAAAAATTTATTTATTTTATTGCATTTATTAAGTTTTTTTTTTTTGTGTTTTAGTTACATACATATGTACATTCTAATAATGTTTGCTGGGCTATTCGAAAATGTTACTTTCAAATCAACACAAACAATATAAATTGTTTGTGTATTTGATGCGCTAATTGATTTTAAATTGTTTCTTGATTAAATTTTCAACAATTTCAAACATTTAAGTCTTTTAAAACAAAATTAAACAACAATTATTTAAAAAAAAATGCTTTTTTGTTAAGCTTATTGGAGAAGTGCAATATTTGGCACGTAATGTATAGAATATACATGTATGTATGTAAACTTTATTAAAATCTTTGTATTCTATTTGCGATCGCATAAAGAATCCATATTCATACCTACATAGGGTAAAATGGGTAACTATCGCCAATTTTTTTGTTGTGCTTGTCTGCAAATACACCCAGAGTCTCTGGCGGAATCGAATCCGCTACCCTCAGATTTATAGTCCAGCACACTATCGACTAATCTATCAAGGCACAAACATTTTAGACATTGGGAGTATGGAAGATCCCAAAAGAGGAAAATAAGGGCTACGCTATTGTACAACTTAGCGCACAGTGGAGCAGAATCAAGTTTAAGTTATTAAAACCAGCCATACAAATTCTCCAGAGGCGGCGTTATGGGGGCCAATGTAGGGTACCTTTGACATGTACAATTTTTAAACACGTGCCATTTTTATACCCTTCACTTTCTTGAGAATTGTATATATAAGATTGTCATTCCGTTTGTAATTTCTACATTTTTCATTTCCGACCCTATAAAGTATATACAGTGACGGACAATACAATAGAATCACTACATATGAATTCGATTAAAGCGGTAAAACTACAAAATTTGATTTCAAAATTTTAAATTTGTTCATTATATATTAATGCTCATAACGTAAACAATAAATAGAAAAAATAAAATAAAAAAATAACACATTCTTATGTTAAAAACGATGTCAAATCTAAAAGACTAAATAAAATATGCGACATTCAAATAGAATCAATCAGTCTTAAAATGATTAAAAATAAAAAATCATCATAAGAATTCGTTGTTTTCTTAATATTTTGTTGCATATCAATTATTTCTAATAACAGCATCAAATCTTTTGGGGATTGAATTTAACAAACTTTCGCATGAAGATCAGGAAATTGCATACCATATTTCCTGAATTTTCTGCCAAAGTTCTTCCTTGTTTTTCAATTTTTCAGGTCCGAGTTTGTCTTTTACTATTTTCCATAGGATTTAAGTCTGGTTATTGAGACGGCCATTCCATAACATGAATTTTGTTATATAAAAACCATTTTTTGGCAAGACCTGATGTGTGCTTTGGGTCATTATCTTGCTGGAAGAGCCATTTTAAGGGCATATTCCATTCTGCATGTGGCTTTATAACATTCTCCAAAATATTTGCATACAAGTGCTTATCCATATTTTCTTTAATCCAATAAATTGGACCAACGCAATACCAAGAAAAGCATCCCCATATAATAATATTTCCCCAACCATGTTTAAACGTTTTTGGTTTTTGCCATTTTTTGGACGTCTAACCCATGTCTTATCATCACTACCAATTGAATTAATGGTCGTTTCGTCCGTCCACAACACATTTTGCCACTTTTTTATATTTTCTGGCCCACACCAATCCTTATGATTTCTCCTGGTTTTAAATGAAATATTGGTAGTGATTCTATTGTAATGTCCGTCACTGTATATATTCTGGGTCCTTATAGATAGCGGAGACGATTAAGCCATGTCCCTCTGTCTGTCTGTCTGTCTGTCTGTCTGTCTGTCTGTCTGTCTGTCTGTCTGTCTGTCTGTCTGTCTGTCTGTCTGTCTGTCTGTCTGTCTGTCTGTCTGTCTGTCTGTCTGTCTGTCTGTCTGTCTGTCTGTCTGTCTGTCTGTCTGTCTGTCTGTCTGTCTGTCTGTCTGTCTGTCTGTCTGTCTGTCTGTCTGTCTGTCTGTCTGTCTGTCTGTCTGTCTGTCTGTCTGTCTGTCTGTCTGTCTGTCTGTCTGTCTGTCTGTCTGTCTGTCTGTCTGTCTGTCTGTCTGTCTGTCTGTCTGTCTGTCTGTCTGTCTGTCTGTCTGTCTGTCTGTCTGTCTGTCTGTCTGTCTGTCTGTCTGTCTGTCTGTCTGTCTGTCTGTCTGTCTGTCTGTCTGTCTGTCTGTCTGTCTGTCTGTCTGTCTGTCTGTCTGTCTGTCTGTCTGTCTGTCTGTCTGTCTGTCTGTCTGTCTGTCTGTCTGTCTGTCTGTCTGTCTGTCTGTCTGTCTGTCTGTCTGTCTGTCTGTCTGTCTGTCTGTCTGTCTGTCTGTATGTCTGTCTGTCTGTCTGTCTGTCTGTCTGTCTGTCTGTCTGTCTGTCTGTCTGTCTGTCTGTCTGTCTGTCTGTCTGTCTGTCTGTCTGTCTGTCTGTCTGTCTGTCTGTCTGTCTGTCTGTCTGTCTGTCTGTCTGTCTGTCTGTCTGTCTGTCTGTCTGTCTGTCTGTCTGTCTGTCTGTCTGTCTGTCTGTCTGTCTGTCTGTCTGTCTGTCTGTCTGTCTGTCTGTCTGTCTGTCTGTCTGTCTGTCTGTCTGTCTGTCTGTCTGTCTGTCTGTCTGTCTGTCTGTCTGTCTGTCTGTCTGTCTGTCTGTCTGTCTGTCTGTCTGTCTGTCTGTCTGTCTGTCTGTCTGTCTGTCTGTCTGTCTGTCTGTCTGTCTGTCTGTCTGTCTTTTGAAATCAATTTTCTGCAGACCCCAGATTTCTTCGGACAGACATGATTTTGAGAAGTTTGCTATTTAAAATCAGCAAAATCGGTCCACAAATGGAGATATGAGGAAAAAACCAGGACAACCTAGATTTTGTACCTATTTTTGACCTATATCTGGATTAATATAGACAACATATATCTAATAATAGATATTTCAAAGACCTTTGCAATGACGTATATAAAACCATAGTAAGTTGGACCTACAATGGGTCAAAATCGTCGATTTAAGCCCATTTTTTTTTTCGCTAAATATTAAAAAAAATTTTAAAAACCGAAAAAAAATTTTAAAATTTAAAAAAAAAGAATTTAAATAAACAATTCGAAATTTTTTTTTCCAAAAAATAAAAAAACTGCAAAAAAAATAAATTTTGTTTACCTAAAAATATTTAAAATTTTTATTTTGAAGTATAATTTGGTGAAGGGTATATAAGCTTCGGCACAGCCGAATATAGCTCTCTTACTTGTTTTTGTTGTAAAGAATTTTTGTGTCAGTAACCCTTTTTAGACGCTAAGGCTACTCGGATGTTGCTCCATTCAAACTGAAAATTTAAGATCACTTACGTGCCTCCTCGACGTTTATTCCTTTTTCGGTCGATCATTGGGCTTTGAAGAGTCTATAGTATAATCAACATAATATTGCTAAAGATCTGCCATTTAACTACAAAATCATACACTAAAAATCTGAAATAAAGGTAAATTTTCCTGATACGATTTTGTATTAAAAATGTAAAAAATACTCACCATAAATCTATTATAATATTGTACAGTCCTGGTAGCAAAAGATATAAAAAGATACTAAAATAAAAATAGCAAAGTTATTGATTGAAATGCCACCACGTAACCAGAACTCATTTAATGTGAATTTATTATATCTTCAACTTGTTGTCGTTTGCTGTTGAAAGATGGTTACAACATCTACATTTTCATCATCATCATCATCTAAAAATGTATGACAACAATTACATACATATAACATATAAATGTGAAACTTATATGCCGTCACCTAAATTGTAAAAAGCCATAAATAACATTACAATCATTTTACAGGAGCTGTACAAAATGAGTTACATTCAAAAATCTTCATACATACGTGGGCATAGATAATTATACATAGAGACGAAGCACTTTGATTTGTCAAACACAAATATAACAAATCATATGTATGATACAACAACATACAATCCTTTGCCTGGCATGTATTTTGTTGTTGCCAGAGTTAGGTTTTTGACAACAGACTTAGGTTTTTGATAATGACGTCTCGTCTCTATGCTACCTTAATACCTTTGTTAGAGTATTTTTAATAAATTTGCACCCAAAGTACATATATTATTCGCTTAAACAATTGTTTATATTTTTCCTTAAAATAATAGAAATATTAGGATTTTTTGCGCTTTAGCTGACGATACTATGTATTATGTTTATAATTCACACATATGTACTTATCAATGAAAAAATACACAGCCAGACGAGTATTTTCGAGTCTGTTATTATTAAAATCGCATAACTAACTATCGATCAAATAATAAATGTTTTAGTTGCACCAACAAAAAAAGCACAAAAAAAAACGCAGAAGGAGAAAAAAACTAAAACTAGATTAAACTGTCAATTAATAAAAAGTTGTCTGTTTCAATGGTCTGGTCTGGTTATTGACTGTTTCTTCTACTGACCTAATTTTGTTTGAATTTTTTTTTTTTTTTTGGTTTTATTTTGATTTTTATATTTATTTATTTATGTGAATTTTTGTATAATTTTGTTTTTCTGTGTTGTTAAATACTTAACAATTTTCTTTACGCTTTAAATTGTAGTTAAACTTAAAACAGTTATAAATACTAATAATATATTCCGTTGCTGCTGGTGCATGCAACAAGAAGAGATGGAAATGAAACAGCAGCAACAATATAACAAACAAATGGCAGGTATGTATAATAGGGTGGGTCAATTTTTTTGACTACTAAGCGTATAGCAAATTCCTAATCTACGGACAATTCTAAGAACTTTTCCAGAAGAAACCATGGTTCTAAAATCAAAATCGAGCTTCCGGTTTTTTACGAGAAGATTTGGAGCTCAAGACCTCTTTTGCTAGGAGACCTCGGGTATGTTCAATTTTAAAAATAATAATATTTCTTCGTTTGTGTTCCGATTTCAAAAAAGTACATATATACAGAATCTTCTCGTCAATTATCTCTTATAGCGTAAGAGATATTGGCATTTCAATAATACATTTTTAACATTTTCAAATATTTTCTGATTTTCTCTATTTTTAATTTATAGGACTAACAAGAAATGTATATATAACATAAAGAAAAAATTGATTAAAAATAATGACTGAGTCCAAAGTTATGCTTAAATTTCAAAAAATTAAAAAAGGCGATTTTTCGTTATTTTTTTGGGAAAAAGGTGCTTTTATTCTTTTTAAGTTATCTAAAAAAATTTCTAAGAAGATGTATATATGTAATTTTTTTGAAATCGGAACACAAACGAAGAAATATTATTATTTTTAAAATTGAACATACCCGAGGTCTCCTAGCAAAAGAGGTCTTGAGCTCCAAATCTTCTCGTAAAAAACCGGAAGCTCGATTTTGTTTTTAGAACCATGGTTTCTTCTGAAAAAGTTCATAGAATTTTCCGTAGATTACGAATTTGCTATACGCTTTACCACGTTTTTTGGGCCCGAACAAATTGACCCACCCTAATGTATAATATATGGGCAAAAACACTTTTCTTTTAAAATCTATGAAACCGACCTTAAATTTTTGTGGCTAGCATAGAGTTTTTCACGGGAATTCCGCAAAATGTTCAATCCCGAAATCGCGGGAAATTGTTCGAGAATTCCCGGGAATTATTTTCTTTAGTTTAATGTGATGTTTTTTGAACTTGACTTTCTCTAAAAATGCTCCAAAACAAATGCAGAAGATTCATACATCAAAAAAGATTTAACAAGTGCGTTATTCGAATTATTCCAAAAACTCGTGAATGTTCAGGGCTATCACATAATTCTATTCCGACCGAAAGTGGAATTATTTTAGTATTTTGCTTTTTCACAAAGAGTAAAACGAAAATTATTAGAATAAAACCACCTTCCGTGGAATGAAATTTTGTTCTTAATTTTTGATTTAATAAGCAAAACATTCCCAATTCAAAATAAAAAAAAAAATTAAATATTTATTTTTTGCGAATTTACAGAATTAATTGGAATATAAGGAAGGTAAGGAAGGAAGGAAGAAATGGTGACCGGTTTGTATATAACCAAAATTAGAAATCGAATCAGTTTATCTCTTTATATTAAATTTTTATTGGATTTTTTATTTGTATCCAATAACATTTTAAAACCAAAACCTCTTTTCTTAGATTTTTAACGAAGTCTACATTCTTAAAATTTAATAATTTGTTCAAGGCGGGAATTCCCGTAATCCCGAGAAATTGCAAAATTCATCCCGATTTCCCAGGAAAGTGCGGGAAAAGATAAACTCTAGTCTAGCAATAAACCTGCAAAATTTCGGAATCCATGTTAGTTATAGTTGAAAACTATAAACAATTATGGAATCGAGCAAGAGTTTTTTTTTATTTGAATACCACACATTTCATTTGTGGATTTAGAGTTGTCTGTTCAGCAGATATGGAGGAGCAATATCCATATAAATATATAAATGTCTTTGTAAGTTTGTTTGTTTATTTGTTGGTTTGTTTGTTGGTTTGTTTGAGCTTGGAAGCGTCAATAGGCTATATCTTATTTTAATACTTGGACCAGAAAGAGATTTAAAGGTGGAAAACCGGTAAAATTGGTACCTTTAGTTCTTAAACAATCAAGAATAAACGGCTGCACCGATTTGATTGAAATTTGGAATATAGATATTTCTTTACTTGGAAGCAATAATAGACTATATAGTTTTACTTAACTTGGACCACAAAGGGACAAGAGGGCAAAATTTGTACCACCCATACAAAGTAAATAGTAATTTTCGAATATCTGCAGAACTAAAATTGTGACTATCTTCAAACTTTATACGAATCAATTTCGTATCACTGTTTGAAGTTTAACTAAAAATGGGACGGATCGGAACAGGGGGTGTGACACCTAGCATACAAAGTAAATAGTTATTTTCAAATATATGGTGAACTATAATTGTGGAAGTCTTGAAATTTAGTCCGAATAGCACCCTTATCATTTTACATGGTTAGCTGAAAATGGGCGGTATTAAATTAGTGGGCGTGGCACCTACCATACAAAGTAAATAGTTATTTTTGAATATCTGGAGAACTGTAAATGTGAAAGGCTTCAAACTTCATATGAGTTAATTTCTTATCAGTGCAAGAAGTTAATAAAAAAATGGGAAGCATCGGAACTCGGGGTGAGTCACCTCCCATACAAAGTAATTAGTTATTTCTAAATATCTTGAGATCTATAATTACTAGATTCTTCCAACTTTGTCCGAATAGCTCACTTATCATTTTACATAGAATAGCTGAAAATGGGCGGGAGTGGATAAGTGGGCGTGGAACTTCCCATGCAAAGTATATATACAAAGTATTTTCGAATATCTGCAGAGCTATTATTGCGACAGCCTTCAAACTTTATACGAATCAATTTCTTATTTCTTATCAGTAAATGAAGTTTATCCAAAAATGGGACGGATGGGAACAATTTCTGTCATAGCAGGACACTGGCATCAACGTAATTTACACAAAGTTTAAAGACTCTTACAATTAGATTCACTTGATATTCGAATATTTTATTTGCTTACAAAATCTTTTCACATTTTTTTATTTTACTTCGACAGGGGTAGCGAAGCGCACCGGTATGGAGGGTCTATAAACATTTTTAAGGACCTCTTGAAAATTTCATAAAATTTTCATATTTTGTTCCGTTAATTTTTATTGCGGTAAAAAAGAGGGATTTTACAAAACCATAAAAATATTTTTGTAAGAAAATATCAATTTTCCAAAAACTGACAAATTCCATTTGAATTTTTTTGTTAAAGGACAACAATTCCATTTAAATTTAATTTCTGAGATATGGTATACAAAAAAGTACAACCATCAAAATGTACCACACACCTGTCCACTTATTTTTTGCATAAATTCAGATTAAGTTGTATTTTTGGCACTAGCTTTATTAGTTCAGGAGATTTAGAGATACCGATTTTACCCGTTTTTACCCATTTCCCTCCATTAAAATTAGAATTTCCATAAATACCTTTTTAGTGGACTTACACATCGGGAGAGGTGCCTATATACAAAATTTCAAGACATAAAATTTTTCTTAAGTTCAAAATTGGTAAAAAATGTTTAATGGAGCTCATCGGTTGGATGGTTTCGGAGTCTATAGGTAGGTAGAAAAAGTTTGTGTGTTTTATACGTGTATATTAGAGTGATAATCAGTTGTATGGAAAAAATTTTTGTTAAAATTTTGAAGAATATTGTGGAATATTGTGACACTAGGCCTAAAAGTTAAGTGCTGAAAATTTTAGCCAAATCGGACAACGATTTCTGGACGCGCATCGAGGTCAAAGTTCATATATATACAAAATTTTACTGTTTATATGGAATAAATAGGTAAATCTCGTTTACTTTCTGCATTGTTTTTTAGAAATATGTAGATTTATTTATATTAATGAATATTACATTAAATTTTTTTTTGGAAATTGACCCTGTATCTCCTTTGGGTCAAAATTACCCAAAAACTGTATTATCGCCAAAATTAGGGAAAAATGCAAATTTTTCATTTTTTTTAAAAAATTTGCTACTAAAAAAATACTTTTGCAATTGAAAGCAAAAGAATCGAAATGTTTACGTAATTATCGTTGTAATGAGATATAAATGACAAAATTTGGTTAAAAAATGGTAAAGTTATTACAAATTCGCCAGACCATTAACGTGTCTCAGGCCACTTGAACAAGAAATTTAGGAAAAAAAAAATTAACATATTTCGAGAAAAATTAAAATAAAAGCTAATTTTTATTTAAAATATATCCGTATTTACTTATGTATGAGTTTTTGTCTTCGTTGGATACCGTTAACCTATTCGCAAGTATGGCCAAAAAAAATTATTTTTTTAACGACCGTTTCGAATCTCCATTTTTAAATTTTGTTAAACAAATTTCAAAATTTTTCGATCATCACATTGGGATTTATTGAGATCATAATAGGGAATAAAAAGATGAAAAATTTATATCAATACCTCTTACTGTTTTTCCGTACCTGCGATTTAAATTTTGCGATTTTCAAGAAAAACTAATTGTTTTGTCCATATAATATTCCACCCGGCACTCTTTGAAATCTAAAAACAAAAATCGGCTGTCACTCTAATGTATATATATATATTTTTCTTAATTTAAGTTTGGTTGATTTTTGTTACCAGTTGACCTATATCTTCATATAGGAAGCTGGAACATTAAATCTTGTATTAAAAAGTTAGGTTATGAAAACCAAAAATCGATTGCAAGTGGACAATGCAAACATCGAGAAACTGAACAATTTGATTTGAACAAAATCTTGTTATTTAGTTCATTTCATCACTTAAATTAACTTAAATATTAAATAAAAACAAGTAAGAGTGCTATATTCGGCTATGCCGAATCTTATATACCCTTCACCTTTGTTGTGGATGCATTATTATTTTTTATAATTAGTACATTAGTTACATTGCCCACTTTCAGCGTACAGCATCCTAAATTTATCAAGAACACACAAAACAACAACAACGCCAAACGAAACAACAACAACGCCAAAAGAAAAACAAAACACAAAAAAAAACAAAATACGCAAAGCATGCACATCCAAAAACATACGTTTTGTTGCTTTTTTGTCAAAGCATGCAATACATTGTGTTTTTTGATGAAATTTTCAGAGGTTGTCTCGGATTTTTCCTCATATCTCCGTTATTTATGGACGGATTTAGCTGATTTTAAAATTCTCGAAAGTATGTCTGACAGAATTGTTGAAGATTTGGATCCCGGAGATATCTGGGGCCTTCAGAAAATTGATTTCAACAGACAGACGGACATGGCTTAATCGACTCCGCTATCCAAAGTCTTTTGTTTAAATGGTCTATCTTAATTTCTACATTCAGTTTGTTTCTATTTCAGTCCAATCTATATATATAAATATGAAATGGTCCATGTATGTAATGGCATCATGTGAGAACGGCTGGTGCGATTTGTTAGATTTTTTTTTATTCGATTCGAAATTTTTGATTTTGTAAAGAAAAAAAAATTCAAAAATTCATGGTAAAACTCGTAAATTTTAAGTTTTAACTTCTTTTCACTTATCATTTTTCTTAATAAGAGACACTTTTTTTTTCATTTTTATAAGTTCACATTTTCTTTCACATTTTTTATTTTACTACTGACAGGGGTAGCGAAGCGCACCGGGTCAAGCTAGTTCCGTTAATAAAAATGAATGGAACAAAATATGAAACATTTTTGTAAAGTTTTCAAGAGGTCCTTAAAAATTTAGCATTTCCATAGGCTCTTCTGTCCATAATATTTTATAGAAAAAAAACTTAATTCACGCAATAAACCAGTCTATTCAATATAGTCCTGTGGAGGTGCCGATTCCCTTCACTAGGCACGGCATAGACGAATATATCATTTTAGGTATTTAGAAGGTTGAAAATGTTCATTATTTATTCCATTAATTGTCAACTATTTAATATAAATATCTTACTAGTGATAATAATTAATATCTTACTAGTGATAAATAATTGTAGAACATACAAATATTGTTATTATTAGTAACTTATATAATATAGAGTTATAAAGTCTTTACATTACCTTTCACCAACAAAACCACTAGTTCAAAGTACATAGTTGGCAATGAAAACTAAATAGCGTAAAGTAAAAAAGAGCAAACTGTGGCACATTGCACCACAAAACGTGAGATGAATGCTGCCGCAATGAAGAATTATTATGAGAACTATAAATGTCAAAGTACTTTTCTTCAACCATGAATAAAAACAAAAATAAAAATGTTTTTTTTGTAACTTTAACTTGTAAATTATCAAGTAGTTAAGTTAAAATCTTGACAAGGAGTTTGGCGGGTAACTAGTGACTAGATACGCCTGTTGGGGCAATACAAACCATAGAAGTGCATTTAACATATACAGTGAGACCTAAGAGGATCCATAAAGTATAAATATCACAAAATATAAAGGGAATTACCTATGGATTAACAAACAAAATATTTATATACAAAAAGCTGATATGTATCCAATTAAAATGTGTAGTTATACTACCTCACGTAGGGTATAAAATTAAAAATCATTATAATAATAATAATGCGACAGCAACAGCAGTCACACATGAATACAATTATTATTTCAACAGCAAAAGTAGCCAGTCAAAGGAATTCATGTAATCAATGATAGACTAACTGTGTGACTAGAAAAATAGCAAAAACTACTGACTGACTGCTCGAATAAATAACAAGCTGACTGACTGACAGTCTAGGCCGGCTAAATGACTTTCAGGCCAAGTGTCCGAAGCAAATAGACGAATAAATGGAGACTTTAAAATGCGAATGAGTTTGTGTCTGGTTAATGTAAAAGAGACTTGCAGCTTCATATTTTATTTTTCACTTGGAAAAACGTAAATAACGTCATATTTTTCATTTTCTTTCCAGAAAAAACTTGCAACAGACTGAGTGGAGCAGAATAGAGTAGAGTAGAGTAGTAGAGTGTGAATTAAATGAAACTGGTTTAATAAATATTATTTAATTTGTTTGTGTGTGTGTTTTTTTCTTTTTTATAAAAAAAAATGTTTTTATTTATTTATTTTTTTTACCTAATTTAACCATAAATGATTGAAAATAATTAATGATTTTTAATTAATATTAAGTGCATTATTTTATAAATCTTAATAATATTCATCACTTTCCTCGCTGTTGTCGGCTTTGTGAACTGCTTCATCATAATCCTCCAATTCCTCAGAATCATCCTCGTCATCGTAGTCATCATCATCATCCTCTTCTTCCCGCGGATGATGTTTTTTCTTTTTATGATCAGCCACATTGTCGCCATTGTTTGATTTGTGGTCATTGTCATTGTCATCTCCATCTCCATTTCCATCATCATCGCAATCATTATCTTTTTGATTCTCATGATCATCATTATTGGGTTTTTCATGAACTTCATATTGTGGCTGCGGATCTTCACGATAATCACTGTCACTGTTGCTATCATCATCGTTGTTGTTGTAATGATAAATAATGGGTGGCTGTGGAGGCGTTTGATAATGATTGGGCGGATTATAAAGCTGATGATTTATTTTCTGCAGTTGTTCCAAATTGGGGTCATATATATTGGATGATGGATAATATTTGTTGGTGTCTGCTTTCAAATGCGTTTGAGATTGCGGATAATGATGTGGTTCGTAGTCTGGGTTGTCATAGTTGTTGCTGATCTCTAAAGGTGGTGCACGTTTGTAATCATTTTGCAGTTGACCATGTAATGATGAGACTCCATTACGTATGACTTCAGCTTGAAAACCATTAATGTCATCGGCTGTATATTTGACCACACGCAATGCACCATCAGGGTCAATTAGGCTGTTAAATGGTAAGTACAGATTTTTGAGAAATATGGAAATTATAAAAGTTGTTAATGATCTTTATGCGATGAATAAAACTTTATTGACACACTAGTGTATAAGCAAATAATCTTTTTAATAATAATTTCAATAATTTTGTTTTCCATGAGAATTTCCGGAAGAAGAGTTAGAGGGAGCAATGACCAATTATGGACCGATGAAATTAAGCCGAGGGATTTATTTCTATATGAAACTTGTTTTTGTTATATTTTATTTGGATTCGAACATTTTTATGAGATTTAGCTCGTTAAAGTGATTTTCGGATGTGGGACTTTATACGAAATTTATTTCTGTTGAATTTGATCAAAATATTTACAAAAGGTTTACATGGCCAGCCAGACGAATGGATATCGTTTAATCGGCCCAGAAAGTGATTCTGAGTCGATCGGTATACTTTATACTTTGACTAATATATTTGTATGTTACAAGATACATATATATGGCAACTTCCCGTTTTTACGCCTTAAACCCCTAGTAGGCTTTCAAAATATTATATTTATGTAGTTATGTATATCTCAAAGGTGATACTGTACGAATTTACATTAATTTGGGTAGGTAAAATTTAAATGCACCAAACTGTTCAGTTTCCAAATATCACCATCTTAGTTATTTTAGTATGACTCTTAAAATGTAATTATTTTGACTGAAAATCTTCAAAAAAAAATCGAAATATTTATGACGAATACAAAAGAGGGAAGTTAATCTGTAACTTCTAAACCGTTAGTCCGATTTGAATGAAATTAAAAAAATAAAATATTTCCTTTTTTCAAGTAGAGTTAAAGCTGTTTATTCCGGATAGTTCCGGTGTAAAACTATATTTGAGTTAATCTTTCAAGTGTTAACCGATTAATTTTGGACGGTTAACTGTTCGAATAATTTAAAATTGCCGATTTTCAAATAACAAATAAACCGATTAATTTGTGTCGATTAACCGATTAACCGAAATTCCTTTTTTTTGCACTTTAAAATTCAAATACAAATTTCAAATTAAAATTAGACATTTTTTGAACATCCAATAAACATGATTAGTGAGTATGTATAACAACTGATATACGTATTTAATTTACATGTCTTTAAACTTTGTTTGTATTTACATTTTTTGAAATGAGTCTTTTATCATAACTAAACGAAACTATTAAATTAATCAAAATCTAAAACAATCCCAAAAGGAATATTCTTTATCATGCTTTTGATTTCTGAAACATATACAATCAGCGAGAGAGTTTTTTCCAAGAAAAGTTTTATTAAATCTAAAGCAAAAATCATTTAAATTATATTCTTTTTATAAAAGTTTATTTCAGAAGATCTCACTAAAACCCTAAAAAACTCACACATCAATCAATTGCTGCAACAACGTCATAATTCAAAAAAAGTCGCTTCGAGAAAAACGTCTTTGAATGTTTTATGACATTTTACTATTTCTTAAATAAATTTTCAACAAATCATGCGATTTCTGAAATATAAATAGTAGATGTAATATCTTTCTAATCTATATTTAACCCAAATTTTTAATTGTGAAATATACACTCTCACACAAAAAATAATTGACTTTTTTGAAAACTGATAAAACTATATGAAAGATTATAGAACAGCGCATATTTTGTATTACTCAGTTCAAAAAACACGGATTTTGAGTTATGACGTTGTTGCAGGAAATAGGCGATATGTTTAAAAAATGATCTCAAATACCTTATTTGCCGTTTTTTATGTTTATGTACACAAAATTCGTTGTTGTATTTTCAATTTAAAATGAAAATAGAAATTATTCGGTTAATCGAATAATTTTAAATTAACCGATTATTAACAGAATAAATCTAAACCTCGATTAATTATTTCGATTAATCGATTAACCAGAAACCCGATTAATTGAATACCCTAGTAAAAAATCCCAAAATACATTGCGAAAAAAAAAGTTGGTTTTTTATAATCGTTTATATATTTGAACTCATTTTTTATATGATTCATAAGTGAGAAGTGAACCCAACGTGATTTATTAATTTTGTCCAGTTAGATTTGCGATCTAGCACACTGTGCGGGGGTCCCAATATTTACCGAATTTCTTTTATTGAACTAAGAACAAATGTATATGTTAAATGAAAAAAGAATTGTTTAAAAATCATGACTGAGTCCAAAGTTATTTGAAATGAGTCCAAAGTTATTTGAAAAAAGCGATTTTTCCATAATTTTTTGTGAAAAAAGTACGTTTTTACTTTTTAAGTTATCTTTACATAAAATATTTTAAATTAATAAAAATTTAATATTTTTGATACCAGGGGACCAGGTCCATCCAATATACGCCTATAGGGTTCCGATAACCTCGCCCATCGTATTTTTCGGATTTTTTTTTCAAAACTTTTTAGAGGAATTTCTGATAACAAATTTCAAAATTAATTTTTATTTTTGCATTGCCAATAGAAAAATCGGTACCGTGAAATAACTCCCAAATGAAATAATTCCCCACGAAAAAATGAAATAACACCCAACAAATTTTTCATACAACTTAGGACTTATTTCATTATGAAACAACTCCTAACGCATAGGGAGTTATTTCATAATTTTTTGTTGGGAATTATTTCATAATGCAATAACTCCCAATGAAACAACTCCCATTGAAATTTTTGTTGGGTTTTATTTCATATTATTGTGGGAATTAGGAGTTATTTCACTGTATTTGGAGTTATTTCATTTTTGTTGGGTTCTACTTTGCAAAAGCAAAACCCATAAATATCAAAAACTGTCTTCACTCAGAAGAGTTTTTTGTATTTCCTGCCTTCGGCCGCGCGCTAAGATTTTCTCCTCTGGAGTGTATCAAACACTGGCTTCGCTAAGAAGAGTTTTTGCATTGCCGGCCTTCGGCCGGTCGAAAAGGTTTTCTCCTCTGGGGTGTATCAAAAACCGGCTTCGCTCAGATAAGATTCTTTTTACATCGTCGGCATTTGCAACGATTTCTTAATCTGCCAGAAGCCAGATTTTGATATACTCCGGAGGAGAAAACCTTAGCGCACGACCGAAGGCCGGCAATGCAAAAAACTTTTCTGAGCGAAGCCAGTTTTTGATACACCCCAGAGGAAAAAACTTTAGCGCACGACCGAAGGCCGGCAATGCAAAACAGTTTTTGACACAACCCAGAGCAGTAAAACTTTGCGCTACGCCATGTTTAAATAAATTGCTTCGGAATGGGAATTATTTCATTTCTATTGGGATTTATTTCATTAGAAGTTATTTCGCTTTTTTGGGAGTAATATTTTTAAAATTATGAAACCGCCGATTATTGGGAGTAATTTAATTTTACCCTTTGGTAGTTATTTCATTTTTTAATTTTGGGAATTATTTCATTTTTGATGGGAATTATTTCATAGGGAGTTATTTCATTTGGGAGCTTTTTCACGGTACCGAAAAATCTAAATAACTGTAACATTTTATTAAAATATATTCATAAATAGAAATTGAATTTCAATTTGAAAAATTTGTATCTTCGCAAAAACTATTTTTATTGATTTTTTGTCATATTTTTCAAAAAACTATTCCATGAATCTTTTAATTGTCAAAAGTTATATAAAATTTTGAAAAGTAGACAAAATCCCCTATTCATTGATATATACCTTATGATATTTTCAATGGCAAATTAATTAGGGAGAATTTACCTAGAAAGGAGATAGCTGGTTGAATACTCTCTGTTGATGACGTTTGTGTGGTATTGGAAATTAGTAATATCGGTCTATGATTTCACATATCCCCCATGCAAATGTCCCCCCGGAATACTGTTTGAGCTGTCACAAATATGTTGATTATCTGCCAATCGTGATACAATTTTGCACAAATAAGTTTTAAGTACTCTGAAGTTATACTGTAAAGTATGATGAAAATCGGGCAACATTTGCCCCTAGTCCCCTCAGAAAATGACTTGAACATTGATAAATATGATGAAATTGGACATAAACAAGTTTTATATGAATCTAAATCTGTCTATAAAATTTTGTGTGGATTGATCCATAATTGACCCCCTATAACCCCTATATCAGGAAACTTTTACTTGTTTAAAAACAATTTGTAATAGATTTAATAGTAATAATAAATTTAAGTCCCTGTTTGTAGGCGAATGTGGTAATTAATACCTTATTTAACTCCCTATTTGTTAGCGTTTGTGGTTAGTATTTGACTGCAGTGATATCACCGTATTAATATAATGAGTTAAAAGCTATGTAAATATCTTTGAGGTCATATTTATATTATATTTCATTTAACCACACATAAGTAACTATCTACTTAAATGTTTCAGTTTTCTTTTTTTTTTTAATACAAAAACATTCCACAAATGACAATCAATCACTTGGAGCTTCCGTTTTTCTTACTGGTTCAACTACAGCAAACACTCATACATAATTCACACATAACTACTCACCTATAAACTCCTTTAACAGCATCACCATCACGCATTTCATTGCGATTATGCAAAATATGAGCATCTGCATCTTCCACACCATACGCAAATTGATATTCCGCTTTGGCAACATAATCCACGCCATGAGGTTTACCATCTGTGGCAGCGTTGGCAGCATTTACATAGATCTTGTGTTCGGGACCAGCAACGGGACCGACGAAACGTGTGTATGAATAACCGACGGCATCGACGCATCCCAGTGGTAGCAAAAGCTGAATCATTGACATGACACCTAAAATCGTTATGAATGAATACGATGAACCACGATGCCGCAGTTGAGGCTGTTGAAGTTGTTTTCGCTGCTGATGCAGGCAATATATCATGTGGTGGTGACTAAACAAAAGATGTGATTGATCATCTTTGGTTCGGTTGTTTAATATTTTAGCTAATTGTTTGTATTTTTTAATTAACATTTTTCTTGCACTTTATTTATTCGTATTTTATATTGATTTTGATTTTGATTTTGATTTTATATGAGTTTCTTATTAAGATGAGATAATGTTTGCGCTTTGTTTAGGAAATGAAATAATTGCAGTTTGTTGTATTAATTGTACAAAAAGGAAACAATGCAACGAGTAATTTGGAATTCAATATCGTAATACCGGTGTTGATTTTGTTAGTTAAACAATTGTTAAACTAAATATGATTTGCGACACTTCTTGTTTATTTATAAGATTTATTTACATGTTGCAAACATAATTCCATAAATTCACGGAAACCGCATTGAAAAACTAAAAATAAATAAATAAAATAAAATAAAAATATGTATCATGGATAATTGCAAAACAATTTTACACTTGAATGATGATGATGTTCACATTGTTGCAATTGTCATAGAAAACAGTTAAATGAAAGACATTGGCATGCAAATTGTTTCTTATCTACATTTTATTTACTTGTGTATCTATGTATATGTATATCACAGATAAATTTAGAAAGAAACGGTCATATTGACCACAATTTCAATCAGAAAATATCAACATCATTTCCTGTTAATGAGGAGTTTTTTAAAATTCTTTTAAAGTAATATTCCAACAAATTAGCATTGATTACAATTTAATGATTTTCACTACCGTTATGGCATAATTGAACTATATACGAGCATTTCAATTTAAGTAGTTGTGATTTATAAATAATTTAGAATAGTTTCGAAATTGATTTATGAAAATGCTTTTAACCTCAATATGCGTGTGCAATTTGTGTTTTTTTTTTGTAATGAATTTCATCCAGCCCACATTAAATTCGTTTTTTTATTTTTGTATTTAATTTCTGCCCTACATTAACATAGTTAGGAAGAGCATGATGATGTATTTGATTTAAGAAAATTACTAGACAAGCTAGAGCGTGTCCGAATATATTATTTTTGGAGTTGGAAAAAGTAAAGGAATTTAGTAAGCACATCTGTAGAAATCCTTGAACGTATGATGGCTGAATAATTAGTGATATTTTTTACAAAAATTCATAAATCAAAGAGGATCAGCTAATACAACTACCAAACTAGTTATCAAGAGACCTATAGAGAAGATTTCTGAACTGACATCGTGTTTTCATTCGATTTAAAACATGGTGGCGGTGAACATAATCGAATGGCTTCATATTATGATTGAATAAAATAAAATAACATAATAAATGTGATCCTACGTACCCATAATTAAATCCCTTATCCCAACCATAATATAGATGAGCCCAGCAAAAAAAAAAAATAAAATTCACACTTATCACAATTGTGTTGTTGTTCGAATGTTCACAAATAGAACATCGCACAGTGGTATGAGAATAAAAAAGAGGGAAATAAATCTGTAACTTCTAAAGCCTTACGCCGATTTGAATGAAATTTCACATGCGCAAAGAGGAAGTGTAGTCGAGTTTAAGTTTTGAATTTGGATCTCATGACCAGGAGCGGGACCAGGGGTTCCCAAAGTAAGACACCTCGGGTATAAAAAAAATTATACATACAGAATCTCCTCGTCGAGCACTACAACTAGCTATCAATTATCTCTTATAACTTAGGAGATATTCGCATTTGAAAATTAAATTTTCATCATTTTTACCCACCCTACTCCAGTTTTGTTGGACTAACAATAAATTTATGTATGAAATATAGAAAGAATTGTTTAAAAATCATGACTGAGTCCAAAGTTACATTCATTTGAATTTTAAAAATTTTAAAAAGGCGATTTTCCGCTATTTTTTTGGGAAAAAAGTAATAGTACTTTTTTATACTTTTCTATTTAAGTTATCTAAAAATTTTCTAAAAGGATGTATAAAGAATTTGTACTTTTTAAAAAGCTAACTTTACATCGAATGTTTTAAATTAAAAAAAATTTTTAATACCGAGGGGACCAGGTCCATTCAAAGAACGCCTATTTTTTTATGTAAAATTCAACTTTAGTGCAGAAATTCTCAAATCGCATACTCGATATCAAAATATAGTAACCGATTTTACATCGCCCAATATGTTCTTAATTATTTTATAAAGAGTTCCGATAACCCCGCCCCTGGTATGGATATTATAGCTTAAAAACTAAAAAAAATCCCATTTTTGGGATTTTTCAACACTTTTTTAGGAATTGCGGGATTCCTGAGTACAAACTTAAAAATTGGTGTTCAGTTTTTCATTTTAAATCGAAAAATCTATATTACTGTAAAATTTTGTTAAAAATATTCATAAATAAAAATTTTATTTCAAATTAAAATATTTGTATCTTTGCAAAAACTCAAAAAAAAAGCCTTTTTTGTCATATTTTTCAAAAAAGTATTCCATGATTTTTTTAGTTGTAAAAAGTTATATCGGAACACTGCCGAAGAAATAGGATCGTTTTAAAAATTGAACATACCCGAGGTGTCCTACTTTGGGGAACCCTGTCCGCACCCCATGCGGTGGGCTCATGCGGTCAAAATTCAAAACTTAAACTCGACTACACTTCGTCTGTGCGCATGTCAAATTTCATTCAAATCGGACTAAGGGTTTAGAAGTTACAGATTTATTTTCCTCTTTTTTTTTCTCATACCACTGTGGGGCGTTACAAACATCAGCATAAATGCACAGTAAATGATTTAGAATTTGGATTTAGAATTTAGATTTAATAAGGCCAACCTGTCTGAGCTTTCTGACTTAATTATAAGGGCAAACAAATCTTGCTGATATTTAAAGTTCTGTGAAAAAAGTATTCATTTATATTTTAGTTTGCACTTCAAATTTTAACTTGTTTTAACACCTCACAAATTTTGGAATACAAACAAAAGATCTGCAAACTGAAGATCTTCATAAATAAATTAGTTTCTCATAATCATCTTAAATGAGTATAAATTCGAAAACTGCAAAACGATTGTATTAAGTTTTAAAAGAATATTTATATTTTTTAAATTTATTTATATTTAAAGAACAGATACTATCAATTGGAAATGATGGCGACGCTGCAGGCCAAAAAGATCAAAACCATCTAACAAAGTTAAAAGCATTGAATACAAAATCGCATATGTGTATGCAGCGGATTGTTATTGTAAGTTGTTTTCCTTTTGCAGCTGTTTCAATTATTGTGTTTTATTTATAGTGCTGGCTGATGGCGTCGGTGGATTAGCTTTTAAGTGTTGTTGAAAATTCTATTATCATACATTTTAAGGGAATTAAGAATAGATTTAGTTTCAACATTCAAAGGTTTATATTTTCCAATTAATACCTTAACAAGATCTTTTTAAAGTCTCATCTTGCGATCTTCCATGAAAACATCCAGTCAAACGGAGTTTCAACAAAAATAAATCTTTTAAATATGCCATTGTTGAAACTAAACTATCCAACAATAACTATTATGTACTCAAAAATCGTACTACAAAATATTGGAAGAATCGATTCATAACTAACTTTACATCTTATACAAGAGCTATCACGAGTAATGTTCAAGTCATATATCAACGTGAAACATGTTAATGTCCTAATGAGATTCTAAATTAATGTAATTCTTTAAAATATTAATAAGAAATGCTATAAATTTACTCGGCTCTGTACAACATACTTTGCAATTTAAAATCATTTACATGCAATTGGCTCGCATTAGTTGCATACTTTATGCTTTTTTTTTTTTTCAAGTTTGTACTTGAGAATGAAGTATCCCCAAATATAAGATTGGTGTTTAGCTATGTGTCTATTTATTTATGTATTTATTTATTATTACCCAGCTGTTTTGAAAAGTACAATTGCCAACTTTGAGATAACTATATTGCTACTTAGTTTCTTCTCTAAACATTATGCACACAGAGTAAATTCCTGTAAAATAATGAAAGTATTCTTTTTCAGTGGTAAATTCTGGTTCTCAAAATATAAGTAGGATGTAAAATTACATAGTTGAAATACTAATGTGATGTTTTTCTATAGCGAACGAGTACTTTGAGTGCAAATTTAACATGTGTTACCATATTCGTCAATACAATTAATTTTTTAATTGAAAAGGCACCAACAACCGATTTTGTACATACAACAAAATATTTTTGTTAATTAAAATTGTTAACTCTCAACAAAACGTTTTAACAACGAGTTTGTGAAATTAAACAAAAAATTTGTTAACAGTCAATATTAAAATTGTAACAATAGATTTGTAACATTGAATAATTATATTGTTACTAGTTAATAATATATAGTATATCTGCAATAGCTTTTTCTTATATTAATAAAAATGCAATTTTTATTAATATATTATTATTATTACAATAATAACAAATATAAGATTGAAATATAAAGTTAAAGCATGTATATATCCATCTTCTCACCATTTGAACCAGTAATTTGATCAATGTTCCCTTCTACGAACGGTTATACAGACTGTCCCTCCAGTATTGTTCTTGAATGATTTCCTTTTACACTGGACGCATTTGATGACGAAAAGAGTCCACTTGAAATCCTGTTGAAAAGTGTTGTTGAAAAGTTTTTTATATAAAATTGATATCCAATTGTTTGGTCTATAGCTATAGATTATAATTTTACATTAAACTTACCATGTAGAATGCTCCAATTTCATCATAATTTCTAAAAGAAAACATATATTTTATGAAAAAAATAATAATATTCCCATTGAATTTTAACAACTGAAATTGTTAATAAATATCTAAAATAAATTGTTGATATTAGTATCAAAAAAATATATTAAATAAAAAAATTATTGAAAATTTAAATCAAATTTTAAACAAATTTTTTTAATTACTTAATAACTGTTACCATTTTTTTCTGTGTACAGCATATTTTATAATTACTATAAAAAATATTGTTACATTTATACTCATGTAGCTACAATCATAATATGGCCTTGTCATCTACTAGGTTTAAAAATAATCATATTATGATTTAATTGGGAGTGTGCCAAAAAAAACTTTTACTTGTATTAAGTTAAATAAAACTTAAAAATTTACAAAAATTCATTAAACATTAAAATTGGCATATTACTCGCTATTTATAAAATTATCCACTTTTTCCGAAAATTCTCCATTTAAAGATTTTATAGTTGCTTTCGTTATCTTTTTTTTTAGTGGCACAATGCCAAATCGGGCCAGAAATATGAGAAGCTGCTTTTCTGACGGAAGTGTTCTTTTGCCTTATCAATAGCTGTTAGACCTTTTCTTCTTCCTGATCCGGGTTTTTTTCAATGCTCATGTCATCCTTATAATGTTTAATGGCTTTTGAAATAGACGATCTTTAAATCTTTTGCTATTTTTTTATACCCTTCACCATGAGTGACAAGGTTTGTCATTCCGTTTGTAATTTCTACATTTTTCATTTGCGACCCCACACAGTGTATATATTTTGGATCGTTATAGATAGCGAAATCGATATGGCCATGTCCGTCTATCCGTCTGTATGTTGAAATCAACTTTCCGTAGCCCCCAAATAATTTACAAAGATGATTGATACATGAATATATAGGGAATTCTACCGGCTCGGCTGATATTTAAAAGAGATAATCGAGATAATCGGCCAACAAATGGCTGTGATATAAGGAAAAAAACTGGGACAACCTAGATTTTGGCCTATTTTTGATCTATATCTGGATTTCTAAATATAGACAATATGGATATTTAATGATAGATTAAATATGCAACGATGTATATAAGGCTATGTAATTTGGACCTACAATGGGTCAAAATCGGGAAAAATATTTTTTAACCAGAATATTTTTTTACCAAAAAAATTTTATTTTGTCATAAATTTGTTTCACTAATAAATTTAAAAAATTAAAAAAAAACAATATCGACATTTTTTTTAAATTTAAAAAAAAAAACATTTTCAAAAAAATAATTTATTTGGTTTACCTAAAAATATTCAAAATTTGTATTTTAAAGTAAAATAATTTGTTAGACCAATGATATGTTTTGGCTGGAATAGTGTGTTTTTTGACTCACTCTTTAATGTGAATGCGGTCAAACGTACTATGATTGTTAACAACCGTAATACAATGGGACCTCGATTATCCGTATTGGTCGGGACCGGAAGCATTCTGGATAATCAATTTTCCCAGTTAATTGAGTACCAATTTTGAGTAGTTTTTTTTAAGGATTTTATGTACATGTTTAAATAATATAAGGATTTTATTTAATTTCGTACATATGCCCACATTTTCTGGGCAGAGTAAGTTATTCCACTCATTTATCAAAATTGCAGAAGTAATAGCGTTCCAAGCATTATTTATTGACAACCGTGATTTCGTGGTGTTAAACCGCCTTCTGAAATTCTTATCTATTGACTGACATGAATAGTTTTTGCACTATAGTTTTTCGATAATGACATTTAAAGCTCCATATTGCACCCTGATCCATCGCACAGTGGGGTCAAATGCCTCTTTTTTACGGATTTATTAATATCTCAACAACAGTAATAGCGACGCTCGCAAAATTTTACGTGGGTAGCCCTTAGACCAATCCGCATATTGTAACAAAATTTTAGGGATATAGGAGGGGGAACTCAATTACCCACCATATAAAATAATTATTAACTGCGCTATATCTATACAACTACAATAGTTATGCACACTAAATTTGCTGCGGGTAACTCTAAAAACAAACTACACGTTCCGCCAAAATCGGAAGGGTATACGTGGGTGGAATCGGGTTCCCCCCATACAAATGAATTATTAATTCTCCTATATCTATAGAACTACATCAGTGAGATACATTAAATTTATGCATGTTATTGATAAAAAAAAACTACCATATTGTTTTAAGATGATATCATTATATTAACTAGTAATGGGAGGTTGAATAATAGAGATCTTTCCCAACTCCTGCCACTAAAAGACTTGCAAAGTTTAAATGCACTGCTTTGAAATTTATACAACACAATATTTGAAATGAGACAATATAAAAACTACAGAACTGAACGTGAGTGATAACTGGCTCCCGATATAAAACTTTAAAATTCTCGCGATCGCGCTCACTAACATGATTTTTTTATTAAGCTAAATTGCTTGCTATCGGATGACTTCGTATTAACCACAAGAAAAAACTTCGAATTAATCACAAAAAAAAAAAATTTAAGCAAGCATATACAAGCGTGAGTGCATGAGAGTTAAATTGTTAAAATTCCGCGTGCTATTCATTCACGATTAGAAAATCAATGAAATAAAGAAAAGTAATTGGTAAAAGTTTATTATTGTTTATCTCATTATAATCTATATATATAAAAGAGTAACGTTACTGACTGACTGACTGACTGACTGACTGATTCATCATCGCACAGCCCAAACGGCTGAAGCTAGAATCATGAAATTTTAACCGTGGGTTCGTCCCTCCCCAAAACGATCCGATAAGAAGGGATTTTTGGAAATTCGAACGTTTAGGGGGTAAAAAAGGGTAAAAACGGGTAAATTCGGTAACCTTATATCTTCAAAACTAATAAAGATACAAAAAAACTTAAAATAGCATGTTACTCCATTTAAAAAATAAGCTGACAGGTGTTTCGTACTTTTTGGAAATTCGAAACTTTTAGGGGAGAAAACGGGTAAAAACTGTATTTTGGTACTTTTTTTGCACCCTATGTATCTTTTAAACCAATAAACATAGAAACAAATTTTAAATCGTATTCTTTAATTAACAAAAAATAAAAAATATAAGTTTGGTACTTTTTGGAAATTCGAACCTTTAAGGGATAAAAATTGTGTTAATTTTTGGTACTTTTTCATAAAATATGTTTTTCTATAATTTGACATAGACATACGAATATTTTATTATGAGCTCCCACCACGTTACAGAAATTTATTTGAATGAAATTGTACCACCTCAATGGGGATAAAAAAGGTACCAAAAAGGGGATAAAATCGGGAAAATACATTATATTTGAAATTATTAAGCCAATTTTGATAATTTTTTTTAACGTTGGTTCCTGGATTCATACAAAAATTAACTAACAGTGTGTTATTTGGAACTCGAGTACCAAGGTGTATATTGGGCCAAATCCGGGTAAACAGTTTGGTACTTTTTTTAAAACATATTTATTCTTGGGCACATTAACACAGATTTTAATATTTTGATACATGCCTATAGCATAAACAATTTTGGCAAAATGGAATATTTTTAAATTTCAAACTTGAGGGGTGTTCAAGTAAGAAAAGGGAAATTGGTACTTTTCTCCTAATGGTACTTTTTTAAAATTTTAAATTATTTCAGTTATCGACATTAAAGTTAGCTGATATTTATTTGAGTGAAGTTAGTGTTAGGAATAGGGGATAATATTTAGGTACCAAAATGTATGAACTGTACTATAGGTACTTTTTTGTTCATCTAATGGTACTTTTTTGAAATTTCTATAATAATGGACTTATAAACATGAAATTAAACATATATGGTCCTAAGTGAGTGAGAATTCTAGCGGGAGACTATTTGGTACTTTTTCTTTATTGGAATGGTACTTTTTGTAATTTCTTCACCAATGAACCTAGAAACATGAAATAAAGCTTATATATAAACCGAGTGAGTGGAAAACCACAAGTGTGGGTTTTTTGGTACTTTTTCTATATTCTAATGGTACTTTTTTGAATTTTCTTTAACTATGGACTTAGAAACATGAAATTAAGCATATATGGTCCTAAGTAAGTGATAATTCTAGGGGGAGACTTTTTGGTACTTTTTCTTTATTCGATTGGTACTTTTTGTAATTTCTTCACCAATGAACCTAGAAACATGAAATAAAGCTTATATGGAACCGAGTGAATGGGAAACCACAAGTGTGGGCTTTTTGGTCCTTTTTCTATATTCTAATGGTACTTTTTTGAATTTTCTATAACAATGGACTTAGAGACATGAAATTAAGCATATATGGTCCTAAGTGAGTGAGAATTCTAGGGGGAGACTTTTTGGTACTTTTTCTTTATTCGAATGGTACTTTTTGTAATTTCTTCACCAATGAACCTAAAAACATGAAATTAAGACCGGAGTGAGTGGGAATCTACAAGTGACTGCTTTTTGGTACTTTTTCTATATTCGAATGGTACTTTTTGAATTTTCTGTAATAATGGACATAGAAATATGAAGTTAAGCATATATGGTCCTAAGTGAGTGAGAATTCTAGGGGGAGACTTTTTGGTACTTTTTGTTTATTCTAATAGTACTTTTTGAATTTTCTATAACAATGAACTTAGAAACATGAAATTAAGCATATATGGTCCTAAGTAAGTGATAATTCTAGGGGGAGACTTTTTGGTACTTTTTCTTTATTGGAATGGTACTTTTTGTAATTTCTTCACCAATGAACCTAGAAACATGAAATAAAGCTTATATATAAACCGAGTGAGTGGAAAACCACAAGTGTGGGTTTTTTGGTACTTTTTCTATATTCTAATGGTACGTTTTTGAATTTTCTATAACTATGGACTTAGAAACATGAAATTAAGCATATATGGTCCTAAGTGAGTGAGAATTCTAGGGGGAAACTTTTTTGTACTTTTTCTTTATTCGAATGGTACTTTTTGTAATTTCTTCACCAATGAACCTAAAAACATGAAATTAAGACCGGAGTGAGTGGGAATCTACAAGTGACTGCTTTTTGGTACTTTTTCTATATTCGAATGGTACTTTTTGAATTTTCTGTAATAATGGACATAGAAATATGAAGTTAAGCATATATGGTCCTAAGTGAGTGAGAATTCTATGGGGAGACTTTTTGGTACTTTTTGTTTATTCTAATAGTACTTTTTTGAATTTTCTATAACAATGAACTTAGAAACATGAAATTAAGCATATATGGTCCTAAGTAAGTGAGAATTCTATGGGGAGACTTTGTGGTACTTTTTCTTTATTCGATTGGTACTTTTTGTAATTTCTTCACCAATGAACCTAGAAACATGAAATAAAGCTTATATGGAACCGAGTGAGTGGGAAACTACAAGTGGGTGCTTTTTGGTACTTTTTCTATATTCTAATGGTACTTTTTGAATTTTCTATAATATAATGGACCTAAATATGAAACTAAGCGTATATGGTCCTAAGTGATTGAAAATTCAAGCGGATACCTCATGGTACCTTTTGTTTATTCTAATGGTACTTTTTTTTAATTTTCTATAGCAATGGACTTAAAAACATGAAATTAAGCATACATGGTCCTAAGTGAGTTAGAATTCTAGGGGAGACTTTTTGGTACTTTTTCTTTATTCGAATGGTACTTTTTGTAATTTCTACACCAATGAACCTAAAGCCATGAAATTAAGCTTATATGGACCCGAATGAGTGGGAAACCACAAGTGGGGGATTTTTGGTACTTTTTATATATTCTAATTGTACTTTTTTTGAATTTCCTATAATAATGGACCTAGACTTTCCAAAAAATCGAAGAATTTCAAAACCGCGGTTTCGGTTTTAAAAAATTAAAAACCGATCGGTTTCGGTTTTGTGATAATTTATTAAATCTTAAGTATTAAAGAAACAAAATTAGTTGATAATATAGGAAATGATATACAAATCTAAAATTCAAACTTGACGGGTTATGGTTTAGTGAATGCGAATTTAAAAGTGATAATCAATGGTACTATTTCCTTATTGCAATGGTACTTTTTGAATATTTTATAATAATAAACATAAAAATTTAAAATTAGGAACACATTTTGCATTTTCTATAATAATGGACCCAGAAATATGAAATTAGACATTTACAATTAGATTCACAAAGTGAGACTTGATAGTACTATTTCTTTCTTCTAATTGGGGTGGCGAAGCGCACCGGGTCAGCTAGTACAAGAATATAGCCACGTCCAGGCCTGACTCACACGGGACTCGTATTATTAATCACAACACTTGCACATCTCTTATAAAACAAAAAAAAAAAAACAATGACGACAGCAATAAAACGTTTATCAGAATCGCAAAGTGCTTTTTGGTGGTAGACTTAAAGGGTAAAGCTTTTACTAATTTACATATAACTTATGAGGCGCAGCGATGCGCAACCTAATTTTTTCTGAAACAACGTCTAACTGTCCAGGATATTAAATTATATTAAATTCTCTGCCCAGCTGAGCCCAGCTAATAACTTTATGTCCATTTGAACTGACAAAATCCATTTTTTTTTGCACTTCCAGTATAAAAACTAATATCAAAGCCACTTCCACAAATAATTCAAATTTAAATTTAACCAAAACATATCAATAAATACCTGAACTTGATGGTTGCATAATTAGATTTGTTAATTTTTTTAAATTACCTATCACAAATAGTATTTATTTGCGCAATTTTTTATTTTTTTTTATAAATTGTTTAGGTTTTTTTCTCACAATATGTAATTTCAACACGTGACTCTAAAAATACCTTTAAATATTTCACATTAATTTGTTGCCGATACTTGAAATTTGTTTTTTCAATTAATCCGCAAAATTAGTATGTTTGGCCCCTCTGTGCCTCGGTTGTATCAAAGACGTCACATTTGGTGGACAATTTTATAAATTGTTCATTGCTGAGTTTTTCTATTAATATGAATTCATTTAAATTTCCCCACAAAAATTGTGGCAGCTATTTAATTAGCTGCAGATTTGTCTCCTAAGTACATACGTGAATTCCATGTCGCTTTTTTGTTTAATTTTGAGTGGAATATTTTAGCCTTTTGATTTACTATTAATCCAGAAATTGGTGTTCGTTCTTTCCAGAACCATTCATAAACTGCGAAATCTACTTTTGGTTCTTCAGCAGTCTCTAAATATATTCAGTTTTGAATGGGGAATTCTCCTTTTTCGTTTTATTCATATGGTGTTTGTTGTTCAAAAATAATCGAAAAAAATGTTTGCTATAATCCCGGATAATAGAGGTAATTACGGTTAATCGATGCAAAAAGTTGAAATCGATCCAAAATTTGTGTATTTTTCTTTCACGGATAATTAATGTTGCCGGAAAATCGAATTACGGATAATCGAGGCCTCACTGTATGATCATATTATGTTTTTACAGAAACATATTATGTTTGAGGTAAATTCATAATATAGTTGGATTATTGCGATTACACATGATTATATTATGATAGCAATAAACAAATAATTATAATAAGGGATCATGATGACAGATTTTAGTGGCTAATACACTCATCAAATCAGAATTAGTTCCATGATCTGCAGGGTATGTAGCTGTTTAAGTGTTAGTATGGGTAAGTATTTGAATATTCATGAGTATGAAGTTTTCTTGATGCTTTAACCTTTAACAGGGTCTTGTTAATGTTTGTTTTTAGATGCTTTTCTTTGCATTTTTATTATTTAGCATGGTTTTTGCTATTGTTGCAGATACTTGCCGTAGTTTGTTGTTAGTTTAGGCGTTTTACTTCTTGTCTCAACACATGGTTTTCAAATGTTGCAAATACGAATATTTGGTGGTAAGGTGTTTGTTTTGGGAATACATTATGCATTTCCCTAGTCTTTAGCAGTATTTAATGGTTGTTGTTGAGTTTGCTCTAAGAAGATTTTGATGTAAGTATGTATGTAATTTGGAATATTTATTACCAATGTTATGCAACAGTAGCAAACATTTTTAGTTAATCTTTTTTGGTTGAGAAAATGTTTACAACATTTTGCATTTTTTTTTGTATTTTTACGAAGCCTGGGAAATACAGTTGTATGGCAAACATTTGTTTAATAATAAAAATGTTATTGAATTTAACAGTTGTTTATGTGTGCCTGAATTGTAGTAATTATACGGTGTAATCAAATGATCTAAGTATTAAAAACCTGTGTTTAATCTAGAAATTTTTGTTGTAGTTTATAGTTCATATTAAGTGATTACATTAAACATATTACAATGCCAAAATAGTAGTTGTCAAAAATGCAAAATATTTATGCCAATCATGTGATAAATTTGTATATTCCCCTTACAAGTTAAGAGCCAATAATATTTATTTATTTAATTAATTTACTTTTGCTTTTCGCGGGAAACCATTAATGCAACTTACAAAAGAAATTCATTTAAATTTACAATAAATCTTATTTACTTCTTTGCATTTTTTCCAGCTCAGCTCAGCTCAACTCAAATCGTAATCAACTTTCCAAGTTGCAGTATGTTTAAACCGCATTTCTCGTAAGTCAAGTATTGAAGACTGACTAAAAAGTCTACATTTAGGTTTTTGTGTTAGGAGTAGAGTAACGAGACGAGAGTGAAGAAAAAGTTATAGTCGTATCTGTAGTATTTATTTGAACGATAAATAGCCTAAAGCATTTACACTTCTACTTTTGTACAAAATATATATTTAAGTACTCGTATTTATATACTTAGTTTTAGTTTTAGTTTTATTTTTATATTTTGTTTTACAACAAAATGAAAAAGGATTATGTAATCGTTGCAAGTTAAACTGTCTATTCGTATAATCCATACAAATAATTACTGTTTACACAGAAATATTGTGCGATTTAATAATGTTTGGCCATTTAAACAAATGTGCTATAAATTAAATTGGTTGTAAATAAAATTAGAGAAAAAAACAACAAAACAATAAACGTATGTACGTGGTTTTTGAAAAGACCACCAATAGTTTTAGGTGGGTGGATGATTGGTCAGACAGACAGACAGACAAACAGACGATCAAATGATTATAATGGGAAAACATATTAACAATTGTTATTATTGAAAATTCGCACAGAAAACTCTTTCAATAACAGAACAAAATTCATTACAAAAAAATCAATTTTCCTAAATTCAAATCTATTACAAAATAGATTTAGGACATTTTTTCATTTATTCTCACTTAATTGTTGAAACAACAAAGTTTTTTAATGCGAAAATGTAGAATTTTGTACCAACATAGCGTCATATGGGGGAAGTTTTGCTTTACTTCTTTAATTTGAAAAAAAGTGCCGCTGATGCACACCGATTGCTCACCAAAGCTTATGGTGAATGTGTTCCATCGGTTTCAAATTGTGAGAGATGGTTTGTGCTGTTCAGAAGTGTTGATTTTGACACGGAAGACAAAAATCGCCCAGCCAGTCAAAAAAGTTTGAAAAACTCAACAAGAGCTTGATAAATTATTGAGAGCTATTCAAGCAGCAATTTTAAAACGTTTGCGAGCAGCATCATTCATCCTACAGCAGGGAAATTGGATGCCATATGAATAGAAGCCGAGAGACCTTGGAAGACGATTTTGCATGTTCGAAATAATGCTTGAACGCTATAAAAGTATATCAATTTTGCACCGAATCATTACTTACGATGGTAAATGGATCCATTACGATAACCCGATCTATTATGAGCTGCTGACCAGAACATCACAAGAAAGCTGTACCGAACGCAACTGCTTTGTTTGAAGTGATCGTTGGCTGAAAAACGACCATAATATGTGGCCAGACATGAATCTGTAATATTCCATCTTGACAATGCTAGGCCAAATGTTACAATACCTTTTAAAAAGTATTTATAATGAAGTGGTTGCGAAGTCAGACCATGATACAATAATTGTAGAAGGTAGAATCACTAGGGAGAGTTTTCAATATTTATCCCTATAACGTCAAACTTTGATTTTGATTTTGATTTTTTTCTTTTTTTTTTATATTTTCTTTTGTTTGACGTTACAGGAATTGTATAATTGAGCATTTATTTTCTACTGGGTGTACCTTATGTTGTTGTATCATGGTCCTGACCTATTTGCGACTACTATTTGTTTCGATCGATGCAGAACTATATCTCTTGAATACGCTTCACTTTCGAACAGAGTATCGGATATTGGCTTGATTCGTTCTTGACCATAAGGAATGAACAGTTTTTTTTGGCTCGGAATCCATATGTTGCCAGAATGATAGGAAAAAGGTCATAGCTAACAATGTTCAATACTTTGAATAAATTTATATTGTACAAATGTTTCAAAATAAAAGCTTAACATTTAAAAAAAATCCCGCATTTTTAAGTCATACACCCAATATATTAATTTAATTATGGATTAGATTTCAAGTAACAAAAAATGAATATGCAAAGACTGAATGAATTCTTTTATAAATAAATTTAATGATGAATGAATTCTATTCAAATATAAGCCATTGACTAGTTTTCTGGGAATGGTTTTACTAAATTTGGTTTTAGTGGTTTAAGTTCAAATTAAATAAATTAATTCCAAAGGCTGGATACTATAAATATAAAATTTTAAAAAGTTCTAAACAGAGTTAATTAATGCTAAAACTGAAATAAAAATCCCCTTAACTTTAGTAGAGTGTATTAAAAGTGAAGGTATATAATTATTTTGGGCTGCAGAGCAAAAATAAACAACACATATTCTACTTAATCGTGGTCTACAATATTTTATTGAAAATAAAACACATGTGTTTATGTACGAATAAAACGTATTTACTTAAAATTATTGTTATAGTTAATGAAAACATTAAAAATAAATATTTTAGGCCGCACAAATATGTATTTGCAACTATTGTTGCTTAGGAATTTAATTTAAGTCTATTAGAAAAATGTATTTGTTGTGGATTTTTCAACAATTTCAGAAAGACTTGGTCTTTATTTTTTATAGTAAAGTTTTTTTTTTTTTTGTTTTGTTATTGTTTTTTAATTTATTGACCCATTTTAAAAAATGGTTTTAATGCTTTTAATATTTGTTTGTACACAATACACAACCACTAGATACTGGCAACTACCTACTACAATTGTTTACATTGCAGGCAAAAACATGTCCATAATATGAATCACATACAAATAGAAAGACAGACGGACATACAGACGTACATAAGTATGAATGAATGAATGAATAGACGGACACTTTCACATAACAAACAGATTGCAAATATTTGTATTTATACTCCTCTCACTCAATAGCGCCTGACCATTTCACACTATGCAGACATTGTAGACTAAAGACAGAATGACGGACAGACGGGCAGGCAGGCAGACACTTGTTGTTAATTTAGTTTTGATCCATTTTCATGTCATACATAAAATGGTTGTTGTTTGTTTTTCTTTCTTCGCTGAAAGTAACCAGTATGTGGCAATTTGTGGCACATAAGTTTGGGAGTAAATGGCCTAGTTTTCGCTTTTCTTGGTTACATAAGTTTAATATGAGTAACCACCATTAGTACGAAAGATAAAGAGAGAGGGAGAGAGTGTGTTCAAAGAAAAGGAACATGTATATGTCTTAAATATTTCGTTTTGGTTTACTAATGTAAACTCTTTTTTGTTTTTTTTAATTATTTAGTACAGGTTTCTATGAAATTTATACACAATTACAATTGGTGAATATGGTTTTATTTAACTGCGTTTTTTTCTTTTTATAAAAGTGTTAACTATTTGCAATATGATTTTAATTTCAAATTTATATATAAATTGTGGTTCAGATAGAGTTTGAATTTATATATTCTTGCAGTTATTAAGAAATAAGACGCACGATTGGTTTTATAATGGGTCACAGTTTGTTAATTTTAATAATACATATTTGAAATTTTCGAAATTTTTTTTAAAAATTTCATAAAAAAAGTTCTTAAAGCTAAAAACCTAAGTCTGTTGTCAAAAACCTAATTCATGAGAATGTATTGCATGTATTTTATGTTTGTATCACCCGTATGTGTGAAAAGAGAGTAATTGTTTCCTCTCTCCTTCCGTTCTATGCGTTTATTTTATGGCTCAAACAAACAAAACTTAATATTTTTAATATTCTTATAAATATTTGTTTTGGTATTCAAGTACATATTTGCAGCACAGGAATTTGTAATAACTTGAATATTTTCCAACCAAATTTTTTTATTGTATCGTGTAAGAAAAATAATGCAATATACAGTGAGCCGCAAAAGTGAGTATACACCAAAAATTATTGGATATTTTTTAAGATAATGAAAATTCTAAAATTTATCCATGATTAAAATTTTAAAGTTTCGGTTTGATAGAGATTGGCTTGAATAATATCTTTGGTTGTGAAAAATATAGATTTAAGTCGGACTATAATGATTTTCATGATCTTAAAAAATCAAAAAATTCGCTGCTGTTTACTCACTTTTGAGGCTCACTGTACATACATCTCCCTGTAACAATTTTAGTATTTTTTTCAATCGTGAGACCATCCTTTTTTTTTTTTTTAACGCTTTATTGATTTATTGAATCTGTCTATTTTGACCTTACAATAAGTATTTAAATCTTATAACTAAAATTAAAACTATTTGCTCTTCAGCAAGAGAGCCATAATGGTAAACTGTCACTCATCTTAGCGGGGTGGTAGATCTGCTCTACGGAGCCTGGATCGGGTTTGGGTCTGCACAAGTTGTCTTGCAAGCGTATTGGGATGGTTTCGCAGCTTCACAATATATTTCTCACGGACTTTCTCGAACTCTTCCTTTACCAGTGTCACTTCTAAGTCTCTGTGGATGTTTTCATTTCTTATGTACCATGGTGCTCCCGTCATGGTCCTAAGAATTTTAGATTGGGCCCTCTGTATAAGATCAATACTGGTGTTGCTAGCCATTCCCCATAATTGAATTCCATATGTCCAAATTGGTTTTAAAACGGTCTTATACAGGATGACTTTATATTCAAGGCTTAATTTTGATTGGTCACTGATTAACCAATGAAAGCTAGAGGCTTTTAACTTCATGTGAAGTCTCTTGGTTTCTATGTGTCGACGCCAAGTAAGCCGTCTATCTAGATGAATACCAAGGTAGGTGACATAATCAGACTGCGGTATATTAACGTTGTTGAGTGTGACCGGTGGGCAATTTCCTCTCCTTAGAGCGAACGTAACATGTTTACTTTTCAGCTCATTTACCTTTATTCGCCAGTTTTTCAACCATGACTCCACACGTACGAGGTAATTCTGTAGTTGACTAGATGCCATGAGTGGGTTTTCGTCTGAGCTAATAATGGCGGTATCATCAGCAAATGTTGAAATTGTTAGTTTATCGCACGTAGGGAGGTCGGAGGTGTAAATCAAATATAGCGTAGGTCCTAGTACACTTCCCTGTGGAACGCCAGCTCCAATCTTGTATTCTCTCGTCACATAATCATTGTACTTAACTCTGAAAAGTCTTTTCGATAAATAAGACTCCAGCAATTTATGAGTACATAGTGGCAGTAAACATTTGATTTTATGTACTAGACCCTCATGCCATACCTTGTCAAAAGCCTGAGCAACGTCTAAAAAGATGAGACCATCCTTTTAAATCGACTTTTAAATTTCAAAGGATAAACAGTGTTAAATTCATTACATACCAAAATGTGTAGCAAAAACAAAAAAAGTTTATGTTTTCGCCCTTATCAAAAAACATGCACAAAAATTTGTATTTTTAAATTTTGTTTGAAAAACACTAAAAAATATGATTTTTTTTTTAAAAAATGTAAACATAATTTTTTGTCCTTATAAAGGGAAAACATAAAAATTTATTCGACTACAGACCTTCTTAGATTTTATTTTGTTATCAAATATATTTGATAAGTGATTTTTTTTAAGTTACAGTACTATTTCTAAACAGATAAAACGCATTCGTTGTCATTTATTGCCAATCGAATGATTTGATATAGAAGAATTACGATTTAAGTTTATTTAGACTGAATCATTTGATTGGCAATGAATTCCGTTATAACTACCAAAAATATTTTCTCTGTGTGACAAAATCCCAACAATTTTAATATAAAATATGAATATATACAAATTGAAATTTTAAATTCCTTTTTTATTTGGTGAAAATAATGACAATAACATTTGGTTTTCATCGAATATTAATTGGTTGCAAAATATTAATTTTCATTTAAAAACACTTTAATCTGATAACATTTAAAATGCAAGTCAAATTGAAAATGCAGATCTTATTTTATACCACTTACGGATGATATTTTTAAGCACTTCATTATGAGAAGTTTATTAGAATTTAGAAATTGTATATTGTATTAGTAAAAACCCGGTGTAACCGACAATAACTATAAATATGCAAAAGTGCTAAGTCCATTTTATTTTGTAAAAAATTCAATCTCAGTTAAATCGAAATTATTATCTCAGTTAAATGGAATTGAGTATAACAATGCACAGTGGTTTAAAAACTTTTTTTTTGGAAATAATTCGGTATCTTGGGAACTATTGGCGATATATGGTTTGAGCTGAGGTGTTTTCGAGTTGATTTATTAAAAGCCTTTATTTACTCCTCAGAAGTTCCACAAACCTTGCCCCATTTGACAATTTTGTACGTTTTTTCAAATAATGAGTGCAAAGTCAGTATGTGTTTGAATTCAAAATTTACATTTGATATGTTAATAACATTTTGCATGAAATATATGAAAAAACGTACAAATTTTTCAAAGGGCCCATGGTTTGTGGAACTTCTGAGGCTTTTTGTATAACATTATGACTTGTGGATTAAATTTTGGGACTTCATTTACCTTAAAAACTAAAAAAAAATCATATGGTGATTTTCCACGAATAAAAATATGAAATTAAAGATAACATAACAAAATTTGGAACTAATATAGACTCAAATATCCTTAAATGAATGGCATTACAATTTTTGAAATTTTTTATTTTCAAATACTGAAATTCCGAAAACGGCGAAAATGAGTTCCAAAAACTGAGTTTTTTTAGAAAAGTTCCTACTGTGAAGTTATTTACTGTATGATAGTAAAAATACTTAGTAGGTATTTAAGAAACATATGGGGTTATACAAATATGGAGCTTTTTCGTGGATCCGAGCTTTGCCTTTTTAGAATTTTTTACTCAAACCGAAATTTTTTTTTAAAATTGGCCAAGTTTGGATAGGATTGGGGGGTGGTATGTCCATTTAAGTGAGCCAAATTTTTCTTTACACTCTTTTTCATTAAGTTAACTTTCCGGATCATATAAAAACTCTATATAGTCCTGAAGAAATTTTTTTCTACAAAAGAACAGAAAATACGGCCCTTTTTACAAGTTCCAAATTTGGATGCGAATAACTTTTTATAGGGAAGAGATAACTGTTAGCAAGTTGTTTTTATTTTATTTATCGACAATATAGCTGATATTTTAAAAATAAATTTCGACCCTCCGTAGGCCCGCCATATCTAAAAAACCATAAAAAGATGGTTTACTAATGTTACTAAATACATAATACATACTTGTTTTAATTATTGGTCTATTCATCAAATTTCAAACAAAAATTCAAATTATAAATTTTTTAATTAAATATTTGATAATTTTGAAATTTATTATTAACTCGACTGTCTGATATGAAACAGACAATGTTCCAAGTCCCAAAAAGAGACCTATACGATGCAAATGCACTTATTCTTAACAGTGATTATTCATACCATAAATTATACCAAAGAAGTAATAAAACTGCTTTAACAGATTTCAAAAATATTTAAAAATCAGGGATTTTAGAACGTTTTTGAATTCAGACCAAATGTTTCATATACTATGAATATAATATTCACAAAAACATGAGATTTATTAATTTTAGTCCCAAATTTTAAAAACCGGATAAACCGGTTAACCGAATATCAACATTTTAAATTAACCGGTTCGCAAAAAACCGAGATTTCTAAGAAAACCCGGTTTTTCGATTAACCGGTTTATAAATACTAGATGTGAAAACAAAAACATCACACGTTCGTTGTGTGATTTTTTGTTTGAGTTTACAATAGTTTCCGCGCTATGCATTCATCTCTATGGTATGCGTTATAAGCGTATGAGTGATAATATTATAATTAATATTACTTATACGTATTAAGTGTAACGAATAACGATTAAAGCGAAACATTTTTACTTTTTGACGCTGTAGATCAGGGATGAAAAATTCAGTACAATTCTTATATATATATATGTATATATCACACTTCAGAACAGTGACAGGTTAATTACAACTATTAATTTTCCCTAAAAATTATTGGCGGTCTTTGGTAAGATACATCGTTTCGTTAGATACGAGATGTTTCGTTAAATAGAAATAAAACAAATCAAATCTATTTCTGACAACAGACTTAGGTTTTTGACAATTACATCTCGCGTCTATGTTACCATATGGTGCGTTCATTTTGAAATGTGTGACAAAATCTATCTTTTGGATAATTTATATTGAAAATAAAAACAAAATATCGATAGAAAAACAATTTTTAGGTGTGATTCATTTGTATGTACATATATTAAAGTTATTTGTGGGCCGAAAATAATACATCTGCAAAATTTGATCAAAATATATTAAAAATTTCGAACTGTTCTTTACGCACAAGTTTACATGGACAGCCGGACGGATCTCGTGAAATGTGATTCTGAGGAGATCGCATCGGTGTTATAGGGTATACAAATATATTTGCAAGTTTAATGTTAGTTTTTTTTTTCTCCACGAAAAATATGTTCTGAAAACGTGACAATTGTTTCAATATGTTCATACTAATGCTGTCCATTACGACATTTCTCTATATGAAATACAATGTTTATGTTAAAACCCAACCAATTTGCACATAAAACTTTATGTACTGCAATGTATCTATAACACCAAACTTATTTAACACTTCATGTACTGTGTGATTTACATATTTACAAACCTTTCACTTCTTACCAGTACTCGTACATGCACCCAAAATATATTTGATATCCATGGGTACAGATCTCTTTTACTTGTTTAATCTAGTTTCACCACATGTCATATTAAGGAATATTTGCTGTTAGTTTCTCTCCGAATAGCATAGAATATGTTGTGCTGCTAATGCAAACAAATTGCTTTTGCATAACAATTTTATTTTTTTAAAAACAAATGTGTGTTATATCACTATGCGCATACGATCACAAGGCGCAAAACTATAAAACACTAGATTAATATGAATTTTCTAAAATGTATCTAATACTTGAGAAATGAACATGAATTATGTAATCAAATCCCTCCCTAACTTGGTTTTTTGCAAAATTTTATTAAATTATTTTTGTTCATTGACTGTAATATTGGCTAAAAAGCGCTAAAATGAAATGTGTTGAGGCACATAAATAGGCAAACAATTTCAAATTACCAGTTTTGCACTTAAACTTTGGCGGAAAATTAATGAAAATTGCAGTAAATAATATTATTTATTAGAAATTAATTGATGCTAAAAAAAGTAAAGCATGGATTCAGAGTATGCTCGCGATATAATTAACAAATGAAATATTATTTATAAACAGCAATGAAACATTATGCAAATGATAAAGCAACGGTAGCATTTCTTTAGTTAATATCATGCCCAGGATTAATTCCTTTTAAATGTGTATGCTTTTTACACTATATATGTATGTAGGATCGCGAGGAAAGCAGGTGTACGATCAATGAATGTTATGTGACAGAGACTAGTTGTCAAGGGGTTGGGTGTGGATGAATCAGGACGAAACGGAATGGGACATAGGTATAAAAGATGGATTATGTGGACTGAAAAGGAAAGTTGTCCAAGAGATGTGGAGTAGATTAGATGTTCCAAGTTGTTTATTTGTGTTTCAATTATTTTGTGTTTAATACTTTCCAATTTATTAGTAATTTTAAGATGTGTAAATAAATGTAAATATATTTTATAATGTGGCTTCAATGAATGCGTTTTATTTTGAAAGAGATAACGAAGAGGAGTAAGAGTGTAAGAACTACATTTACTTTAACTTTTACATTTAATTTATTACAATATATTATTAACAACAGCTATGTTCAAGTTAATAATTAACAAATCTCTAAGATTTTATTTGTTGTTCTATTTTATTTTTAGATTAAATCAGAATGCCCCTCCTTAAAACTTTGCTTAACCTACACTCAATTTATTGAATATTCTTCACATACTTTTTTTATGCTCTTAAAATGCTTATTAACTAATGCCCAATACTGTTAAGTTATGCGGAATACGGAAAAATTTATATAATCACAACCCCATTTCTATGGTACTCTTTAATATCTTTTTATTCTAGCGGAAATTGAAGATATCGGTCCAGAATATATTTACTATCTAAGAGTTTTAAAATTCCACAACTCTTATCTCTAGGCCTCCTTAAGCATCAAACACTAACAGATCTTAGATCATGGACCGGATCTATAATTCCTTTCTCTAGGTATCCTTATAGTTTATTAGGAAAGTCTATGGCTGATGTATTACCTGATCAAAGAACTTTTTACAAATTCTCAATTTTTAGAAAAATTAAGTATGATATTATAATAAGATTAAGCATGACGTGTCAGGACATTGCCGGGTTGTAAACAAAGTGATAAATCAAACTTACATCAAAGTGATCTAAAATTATACGAACAAAAACTACTTCAATTAAAATGCGGTAATTGTTTGTGGAATTGCGCTTCGGATTATAAAACAATGTTCTAAATGCCATGCATCTAAATTATACAAAAGTATTGTAGATAAGTAGGATTGATCAGAAATTAATAAGTTATTAACGATTTAAATATTTCAAGATTTTCACAAAAAAACTCGATTTTTTTTGAACAATATGAGCGATCACAGATCTAGCTCCTTTTCAATAAGCTAAACCGTTTTTGAATTACGCGAATATATATTGTTCCACCTCCTCCATTTTTGAAATAACGGTATATCTCGAAAATACGAGCTAACCTAAAAAACGGTTAGCAACACTGAATTCAGCGTACCCGAATTAGTTTAACCCACCGGGTGCCCCGCTTGACAGTTTTTTCAACTAGCACAGTGCACTATAGTTCAAAATATCACTTTTTCCGTGCGAAATTCAAATTTCGAAGTTGTTATTATTCATTACTTTTTGGTGTCAACCTGTTATTAAAACTCCAATGCAATCAAAATTTGGTTTTTGTAAAATACAAAACACTGCTTGACAGCACGTTTCGATACATTTTTAGAAAACTTGTGAATATTATCAAATTATAATATTGTAACTTTTAACCGTTGATTGTGGAAAGTGTGTAAATAATTCAAATAACTTTTAAAATGGAAAAAAACGAGACGCCTAAGTACTTAATTTTTCTTTCCTAAATATTTGGAAACTATTTCCCTTTATATTTTGATTACAAAACTTTAACTTTATAGAAGCTTTTAAAAAAATTTTAACGCTTGTTAAACTTGAAATAAAAAAGAAATAAATATATTGAATAAATATATTGAAATGTTGTGAATTCATTTCACTTTATTTCATACTGCGCATTTTTGCGCTTTCTGAGTAATTTAATTTTTTCAAGGTTACTGTGCTATAAAAAAAATTAACTTTTTGAAATTTGGCTAAAAGAACGACCAAAATACACAAAGTATGATGCTATTATTAAATATATTGTGAAGAAAATTAGTGCTCCTCTTATTCCTAAGGGCTGTAAGAAATTATTGGCTGAAAAAGTCCGCCATTTTGTGTACAATTACTTAAAAGTAAAATGTCAAAAATGCGGAAGAAAGGAAGATAATTTTCGCAATGAATGCAGTACACAAGGTATTAATACATTCGAAGCAGATGATAGAAAACACAAACAAAGAAATAGGATCGTTTTAAAAATTTAACATACCCAAGGTGTCCTTCTATGGGCACCCCTTGTCCTTCCCCCTGGTGGGCCCATGCGGTCAAAATTCAAAATTTGAACTTCACAACAAATCTAAATGAGGATTGAGAAATTACAGATTTATTTCCCTCTTTTTTTTCTATACCACTGTGCGAAGTTTTATTTGATACTTCAATCAATATTTTGAATCAAATGTGTCTACAAAATGAATTACTGATTCAACTAATTTGACTGAAAACTAATATGAAATAAATTTGTTCTAATCAAAAGCAATGCATTTACTTTATTTTACTTCTGATGGGTTAATTTTTTCTTAAATTTATTGAAAATATAAGTATTTCTACCTATGGTCCAATTTTGGTATCAAACAGTAAAATACTTTAATAGTAATTAATTTCGCACGGAAAAAGTGATACTTTGAACTATAGTGCAGTGTAATTATTTTTTGATGAAAATTATGATCGCACTGCTTATTAAATTTTTTTTTAGGAATTATGGGAGATCACAGATCGAGCTCAATTATAAACATATTTACAAAGATATTAGTGATTTAAAATTGAGTTTTTCATATAAAAAAATCTATTTTTGAGTGATCAGTGATCGAGCTGCTTTTCTGAGTTAAACACTTATTTACAAAAATATTGATGATTTATTATAGTTTTTCACGTGAATCTGTTTTTAGTTAGAAATACCATGAATCATAAATTGAAATTATATAATTTTGTTTAGCTTTTTATGAAAAGAATTTGATCAGTTCAGTTAAAATCTTAGTCTATGCCTTTATGTTATCCCTTAATAAAGATTTTATTTAAAAAAATTGATTTGTTATATTTAGTTTTTTAATATTTCATGGACAAATGCCTAAAACTAAAAATTTACAATTAAAATTTAGTTGGAACACTACGTGCATTTGAATGGTTTTTATATTTTTCATTTAACTGGAATTAAATAAAAGACTTTAGCTTACTTTATGCACAAATTCTAGTAGTAGTTTTTACACATAAATCATACGTTGTCTTGGTATTCATAAATTTTAAATATTTTTTTTTTTTGTTCTCAAATTCATATTTATTATTTTTTTAATGTTCTGGTGTAGTGTATTTGCTACTTAGTTTTTTTCATTTTAACTGTTTGTTTTTTCACAACTATTTTTAATTGAAGTTTCTAAAATAAATTCTTTTTCTCAAGAGCTTTATGCAAACATTTGAAAATCAAAGAAACAAATCTAAACTCGCAAAGCCGTATGTTGTTTTAACAATTATCTTTAAATCTTTTTGATTGTTGTGTCAAATAATAAATAACTTTTTGTTTAAAGTGCTCTAGTTACGGTGGCTGATGGTGGTGGGAATGGGCAATTCCATATGTTTATGAGAACTAAGAAAATAAAAGAATTGATACCGAAATTTAATTTAAAATGGCAGCAGCATTAACTAACAGAAAAGCCTTTTTTATTTTACAAAATGATAACTAAGCTTTAAAGTTTAAGTTCTTATGGATTGCCCCACATTTCCATGCGTAAAATATTGATTGCTAATGTTTGGTTTGTGTGTGCCTGTCTATATATTTATGTATGTATATTTCTATTGCCACTAGAAGTAACAGCGTGATGCATGGTGCAACGTGATTATTGTGACAATTGAATGGACAAGTGAAACGGATATTGGCCACTAGAAAAAGAATGCAACACATTTATCTTTCTCAAAATTTTATTTCAAGTGGGCAGGCAGTAGAAATAAAATATTAGTAAAGAAAAAACATGAAATTCAGTTATACCAAAAGTTAAAATCATAAAACTTATTTTAATTATGAAATATGAATTAAAAAAAAATAAATAAAAAAATAATATATAGTGAGCAAATCATTAAACCCTACACCACTATAGTGGGTATGTTATTATGCCAAGCCCAAAAATATTAGTCTAACATTACCCTATCCGTCCGCCTGGCTGGCTGTCCATGTATATTTCGATAAAATTTGTCATATGCATTTTTTCGCTCCAATGACGATGCCTATTGAAACTGCCCGAAATCGGCGCATTACAATGCGGCCAATACAATGTCTTACCGAAATGGGACTTTAGCGGTCATAAATGTTTAATTTTTTTTGGTATGATCAATTACACTGTGTGTAATTTTTTGAGTCATGGAAATATAACCATACGTGATAGCCTCGGTGTCATTTTTGCAAAGAAGTAATAATTTTCTTTTTTGGAATTTCGGAATTTTGATTTACTCTCTGAGGCAAAGTTGTAGCCCTTGTCATAAAGAACAATAAAATCAAAAAGACTTTATCTTCAAGATCCCCTGTTCAGGTCCATAGGTAGCAAACCGATCAAAATTCAAGGAAACAATCAACTACAAAAATTGCATGACTTTGGGCAAAACTGGGAGACACGGAATTGTTTTTGGTCTTTAATCACTACGTGTGTCCGTATATGGTTATATTTTTTCTTGTTGCACTGTGGCTGTTAAACTAATATTTTTGGGCGTTACAAACATCAGCATAAACGCAATATACACTTAGGGTGGTGTAGGGTATAATTGATGAAATATTACAGTTCTCATTAGATATTTCTGGACACGTTTCGAACAAATATTTGTTCAATTAATTTTATACATTTTCGATATAAAGAAATCGCCAAAGCAAGCTTGCTTAAAAAAAACTTTAGACACATTAAATTTAGAATTGTTATTCTAATAAATATACTTGGTTAGGAAATCAGCAGTTACTTTAAATAGCCATTTTCAATTAGAACTTAAGAAGTATTTTGTGTTTCATACTTTTTTTTTTTCTGTCAGCTAATGAAGATATTAAAAATTATTAGTGACATTAAAATGTTAAAATATTATTTTGGTTTTTGCAAATGTATTGTCTGAGTCTGAGTCTGTGTCTTAAGTTTTACGTTTTTAAGTACAAACTCGCAACAGTGACTCCTTCCTTCTATCAAATATATGTATTTAGTTTCGTTCAAGTCATTTATTTAAATTTATTAGACTTTTAATTAAAACAACCATTACGAACACCTTCGTATTTGCATGTCTTAAAATAAAGTTTTAAAATCATATAATGAAAATCACATTTAAGAGACACCATTGGCATTTGTAACCTAAATACAATAAAACTCTGACCAAAAAAATAAGAAAACACAAAAAAAAATTAAACATAATTTTCCAATAATTTTCTATAGCTATAAAATCAACAACTGCTATAACTGCCAAACTGTGGCAGCAGCAGCAGCAGCAACAATAACAAGAAGGCAACAATTACATAATAGTATGAAAGAAGAAAAAAAAAAACAACAACTCAAATATCAAGAAAAGCTGAATAAAAAACAAAACTTTATATTATTTGTTGTATTAGTTGGACACATACAATAAGAAAAACTAAAGAAATATAGGTAACAAAACCATAAGCGGCATGTTTTTGTTAAACTTCAACGAAAGAGTAAAAAACAGACGGACTTGGATACAAACCGACTTAAGCATCAAACACTAACAGATCTTAGAGCATGGACCGGACCGTAAAAATGCTCTGTGACAGTCATAGACAAAATGTAAAACCAATAATAGTCTGGACAAGAGCCATTAGAGTGAAGGCAAAATTGTATTAAAAACAAAAAAATCGTGATGTTGTTTTTTAGTTTTTCTGCAAATCTGTTCAGTTTGTTCTTTTTTACTTAGAGCTGGTGACAATTCATTGTATTGTTGCAAACAAGCTCAAGTTGAATAGCACAAGAAAAAAAAACTAAAAACACAACTGAAAACATTAAAAGTTGTTAACAAAAATTTTTAATTTTTTTACCAACTAAGCAACATCTAAAGTTCCCATCGTTTATTTAATTATGAATGTGTGTGGGCGTTTATTACTATTTTTTGCAAACATTTATTAATTTAATTTAACTTTATTTATATTTAAATTTTCTTATTTGGTGGTTGCGAACATTAACAAATTAACAACATGTACAAATGGCGCTTACATTTAGCTTCTTGAACCTCATTAAAATCTTAGTCATCTCCTGCTCATGTTTTTGCATAAACTTTACAACTAATTTGTTGTTAGAACAACAAAGAAAAAAATTGAATTAAGATTTATAAGCTGAATTAACAGTGGTCGGGTGGTGGGTGAGGGTTCATTTAAATTGTATATTGGATTTAGCAAAATTATCATGTCTGAGACCATAAAGGTCTATCTGAAGTGATAAATATAAAAACCAATGGTTAGTTCACTTAATGCAAACTGTCTGTAAACTGTTGTAAAATTAGAATTTAATAATTTTCATAAAAATATAAATCTCTCTATGGAACTCTGTGCCGATAGTCTGGAAAATGTTTCTAATATAAACTCTAACAAATAAGTTTATTTACCAAATTCTGTGACAATTAAAATTGATCAGAGCTGTGATGTAAGTTCCCAACCCGAAAATCAATATAAATGCTATAAGTCTATTGGAAATTATTTTATACGATATACGATTCCTCATAAATAAGTTTATAAATCGAAACTATTCTGTCATATACCCAGCAAAAACTACACCTACAATTTTAAATGTAACTACCAAATAATGCATTAAGAAATTCATTATTTTATAGCCAATGAAGACATAAAGTCAAATGTAAATCTAAATATGAAATTTCGAGTTCAACTCAAGACTGGGGCAGAATTTCTTTTGTAATTTAAATTATATTTGAGGCCATCAGCGCAAAAGTGGTGTAACCAATAATTTTTGCTGTTCTGGTGTTACATACATTCCTTACTATCAATACAAAAGTGGAGTAATCCGCCTTTTGCTATTCAAAAGCAGATGGTGCTGAAAAGTCGTTTTTTAAATTTTAATTTGTTTAAACTACAATACACTTAATTGAATAAATGTAAATTATGATGATTTTGATTTGAATGTGTGAAGAATGTGTGAGTAAGACTCTAGATTATAGGGTGCACGACATAAAAATTCGTAATTTTTAAAAACTTTTATTTTTAAACATTTGTACAATATATGTAAATTTATTCAAAGTATTGACCATTTTTAGCTATGACATTTTCCCATCTTTCTAAAAACATATGGATTTCGAGCCAAAATATCAGCTCATCTTTTGAGGCCAAGAAGCGTATTTCAAAGAGAGCGTTCTGTGTCGATCAAAACAAATATTATCCAGAGGGGGCAAGGTCTTTTAACAGATATTTCAACATGTGTCCGAGCGTTGCCATGATGCAATATTACTGTTTAATGTCTGACCGCATATTCTTGGCGTTTTTCTGCAAATGCTCGCTTCAATAGAAACCAGTTGCATTCGGTACAGGTTCCTTGTGATGGTCTGATCAGATTTCAGCAGCTCATAGTAGATAGGACCCTTTTGCTCCCACCAAATACAGAGCTTTACCTTAGCGCCATGGATATTTGGCTTTTTTGTTGTCGATTCGGCTGGTTAGCCGGGCTACACTACAATCTCTTACGCTTCGGGTTATCGTAATGGATCTATTTTTCATCGCAAGTAATATTTCTATTTATAGAGTTCATGAAGCATTTCAGACATGCAAAATCGTCTTTCAAGGTCTCTCGGTTTCAATTCGTATGGAACCCAATTTTCTTTTGGATAAATACTGCTGCTCGCAACATATTGAAATTGAGTAGCTTGAGTAGCTCTCAATGATTTTGCAAGCTCTTGTTGAGTTTGACAACAATTTTCATGGAGTAATGCCTTCAATGCTTGGTTTTAAAACCATTTCAGCTGGCCTGGGTCCTATTTGTCTTCCGTGTCAAAATCACCAATTCAAATTAAAGAAAATCGCGAATAAAAATAAATACTTTTTCTATTAGAATAACAAGTAGTCTTTTCGCAAGTAAAGTTTTTGCTAGGTAAAGCATTCTTCCGAATAATTTTTCGGATTTGCCACCATAAATCTAACAGTATTTTTCTTAAGACTTTTCATGATTATCATTTTCAATTCATTCCCCACCGTGCTATCGATATCCGTGCTATCGATTAATAAAAATGTTTTGCTCCCATTATATGTCTTTATTTGCAAAAGTATATTTAATCGAATATTTAACGATAAATATCGTGATTATTTAATGTCTATTTTGTATCAAATTCACAAGCAACAAAATATAAATTAAATTACAATGAATTGTTTTTTGCTTTTACAGTCACTCAACTTTGCAAGTCCGCCAGTCAGCACAGTCAGTCATGCAAGTTAGTTAGTTGGTTGGTTGGTTGTTATAAACAGCAACATGACTGCAGAATATTGGCACGAATAAATGCGTGCATTTGCATTTATTACAGATTTGCAGATAACAAATTCTATTTAATTGTACAATAAACATACATACTTATTTGGCAAACATACTCGTATATTTGAGGAGGAGATAGAAAAGAATGAATGAATGAATGAATAAATTGTTAAACGCTAAAACAATGCAATGCAATGATCATGATGATAATGATGATTTATGCACCTGGTGTTTGATTTCCTCTGCTTGTCGCATAAATATATTTAAAAAAAAAGAAAATATAAAATGCACGTGGGCTCTGAAACATGATAAAGTTGTTATAAAATATGACAATTAATACCAAAATATTTGGTTAAATGTGTCATAGGGAGAATTAAGATATTGTTAACGAATGAATCATAGTGATTGAAGATAATGCTCACAAATAAATACAAAATCATATAAAAGCATTAAATATATATTTTTAAACTTAACTCCAAAATAAAAACTGTATCAAAATTACTCTAAATAAAAATTGTGCAAACAACATATTTGTGTATTTATCACATATTTCGATATTAATTTTTCATTTTTCAATGATTTTGTTTTTGCCTTTTTCTAGTAATTTATGTACAAAAACACTTTAATTTATATCTATAGGCCTCAATTGCGTACAACTAAATGTTGCATTTATCACTTTTTTATATAAAGAGTGGGTTTAAAATATTTGTGCTATTTTGTCATTATTACAAATGTGTGTTTTTCTATCTCGGTATCTATGAACATGTATGAGCGTGTATTAAATAAACTGTGTATAATATTTTGGTGTTGCATGTTTGCATATCTTAAACGAAAAAAAAAATAAAAAAATTATGAAATATGTTGCATGCTAAATTAACATTTTCTTGTAATACCAACTACCAAAGAAAAAAGAAAAAAATAACTATAAAACAAATTTAATTAAATTGAGCCGCCGCAATGTTTGATTTAAAGGAATACTTTTTAAAAATTCAAAAGTTTTTAATTAAAACCTTGACTCTTTTCAAAACTTTTTATGTTAATTTCAGTTATTACTTAGTTTTAAATTCTAATTTGAATTTTTAGGCGTTTTAACCTCCATCCTAAAAATTGTAGGTGTTTGTAATTGTGACTATTATTGCAGCAACTTTTAGACATTTTTATCAAGATTTTGTTATAATCTATATTGCAGTACAGTACGCCCTCGACTACATATAGTACGAGTATTTTTAACACTTAAAGTTAAGAAGCAATATTTAAATATTTGCAATTTCAAAACTCCATGAAGATTGTTGTCAAACTCAAGAAGATATTGCAAAATTATTGGGAGCTACATAATCATCAATTTCAAAACGTTTGCAAGCAGCAGGATTCATCCAAAATCTGAGAGACCTTGAAACGCTATAAAAGAAAATAATTTTTGCACCGACTCATTACTTGCGATGAAAAATGGATCCATTACTATAATCGGAAGCGTAAGAGATCTCTAATATTATCAATATCAACATTAGAATTGTTTTAAGTAAAAGTGTGATTTTGTTAAAAAAAAAACCTAAATACAGTGAGGCCTCGATTATCCGTGATTCGATTAACCGGCAACATCAATTAACCGGGAAAGAAAATTTTAATATTTTTGGATCGATTTAATTTTTTTGTATCGATTAACCGTAATTACCTCTATTGTCCGGGATTATAAGCATCATTTTTTTCGATTATTTTTGAACAATCAATTTGAACAATGTGAATAAAACGAAAAAGGGGAATTCCCTCTATTGCATACGATGATTCGGAAGCATATACAAAAGTATATTTTGCTGTTTATGAATGATTCCGGAAGGAAAGATTTAAAGGAACTCCAATTTCTGGATTAACAGTGAAGAAAAGGCTAAAATATTTCACTCAAAATTAACTAAAAAAGCGACATTGTATTCACAAACTTAATGCAGCAGGAGAAAAAAATGCAGCTGATTATATAGCTGCTACAATTTTCGTGAAAAAATTAAATGAATTCATATCAATGAAAAAACTCACCAATGGAAATAATGGAAATTAAACAGACATTTTTTGAAATTTTTTACCTGAGAACAGTTTGCCTTAATGCTGAAAACGTTATTGTGAAAGTTTGTCCACCAAATTGGACGATATTGATCCAACTGATGGATCAGGGTGCAATATAGAGCCATAAAATTGGTACTCAATTAACCGGGAAAATTGATTATCCAGAATGCTCCCGGTCCCGACCATTACGGATAATCGAGGTCTCACTGTAACATACTTGTTTAACTAAATTAAGAACTTAAATCAAAAGTATCCAATTTTTACTTAATCACAGTATGATATACATTTTTTATATTAAATTTAATTAAACTCAGTTAATCAATGATACACAAAAACCCATAAACAAAGAAAACAAAAAAAAACTTATTGACCATGTTCTGGTATTTCGTTTTTCTACACAGTTTTAATTAAATAACCTTTAGCCCTCTACAAAAACTGACAGAGATATTTATCATATCATTTACATTCACTTCAGTCTAATTTATAATACATGCAAGTGTCAAATGCGCCAAAAACAAAAAGCATTTGACAAACTAAAAATAAATAAAATGGTGCAAAAAAAAAAAAAAAATAAAAAAATCCCCAACTCAGGCACACACACAAAAATTCACTCTAAAATAAATTGAAAACGAAAGTCAATGAACGCAAACGTTCTGTAAACGTCACATATATGTAACACACATACTTGCTACATGGATAGATTACCCAGCAGTAATTGTCACTAATGCCTAACCACTTTGCCAACTCCAATTGATATATTTTGGGTGATTTGACATGTATGTGCTCTCTGTAGTGTAGAGAGAAGTCAATTGATTACTTTATACATCCCATGTATTCTAGGGTGAAGACAATTGACACTTAAGTGTCTCTAGGTATTCTAGACCATGGTAGGCGTTTATATTGTTCAGGTTACGATGATTTTCGTCAAACAACCCGAATCTGAACAAAAGAGCGTAATAGAGCGTAAAAATACACACATTTCGTTCATTTGCTTGATGTTGTTGCGAATATTTTATTTTTTACCCAAACATGCACACTTTATAGGTTTTGAGAGTAATTCGTACAAACTGGTTTTATAGAAATTGTATTGATAAAATTCTCATACAATTTATTATACCCTTCACCTCCGTGAGAAGTTTGTCATTCCGTTTGTAATTTCCACAATATATATTCCGGATTCTTATAGATATCGGAGTCGATTAAGCCCAGACAAGCAAGCCGATTCAAAAATTTCGGCGGCGGCTTATGAGCAACAATTTTTGGCGGCGGCGGCTAGCCGGCTCTACGCCGAGTTTTTCACCGGCTGAAAAAAAATTCAGCTTAGCCGAATTCAAACAATAGCTTATTCACAATAGCGGTATTCACAATGTAGAGTACTTGCCCTAGTAAAAAAGCAGAAAAGCTATTTATTGACAAACATTTCAATTTCTAATGTATTTTGTTTTTATTTTTTTGTGCTCTATATTGTGCTCTTTTACTACATTACCAGGACAAGTACTCTACATTGTGAATACCGCTAATATAAAATTAGCTTTTTAAGCAAGTTATAAGATATTTTCATGTCAATTTGTCTCAGCAGTATTCCTAATTTTTATAAATACCCAAATGCGCTACTTTAAATAAAAATATTTTTATTTATTAAAAATTAATTAATTACAAAACAAATAAATCAAAGAACATGTTAAGGGTACTCATTTTAACGATTAAGTTTCCCATTTGGACAAATGTGCAAGTTAGCGCGGTGTGTTTCATGAACCCACCTTTTCAATTATA